>NW_023425416.1:2385000-2550000 GCF_014108245.1 Pipistrellus kuhlii | reverse complement strand
AAATATGCTTTTTAATTTAACCCTTTAATTCTACTAATTGGAATAAATCCTAGGGAAGTAATCTGGACAAATGTTTTGTACAAAGATATAAATAGCAGCATTACTTAAAATAAGAAGGAAAGAAAATCCAAGACCATTCAAATTCAAAATATGGGTAATTTTTAAATAAAGTATGATGTATTTGTTAGTGAAATATTATATTGGTCACATAAAATAAAAATTAAAAAACTTTTAAACATATGGAAACGTGTTTGTTATATTAAGTGAATAATTGAAATGTAGAATTTCATATATGATTAAAGTTGTAAAATTGTATGCATGGTACCAGTATAACCATGTTTAAAAAATGGGGGAAATGTGCCAAAATGTTAATAGCTGTTATATCTCTATATGGTGGAATTATGGGTAAACTCTTCTACTTATTTATCTCTTTATTATTTTCTCAGTTTTCCACAATGAGCTCATATTAAGTGCATGTGCACACACACAATGGGGATCTTTAAATAGTTCTAATTTCCTGCCCATTGTGCCCCTTGGACCTCAGACTGCCCCGTCCAGCCACGGAGCTTGCTGAAGCACATGGCGGCTCCCTAAAAGCAGAGGGCCCCTGAAGACTCAGCACTTCCTGAGTCCAGTGAGAGCTGTGTAAAGGACACTATCAGAACTGCGTGTACAGGGAATGTTTTATACCATTTCTAACGGGTCAACAAAAGAAGAAAGCAAAAGCAGATAGCCCTGGCCCAGGGCTCAGCTGGTTAGAACATCGTCCCAATCCTCCAAGATTGTGGGTTCGATCCCTGATCAG
The DNA here is from genome assembly GCF_014108245.1 of Pipistrellus kuhlii. Classification (NCBI taxonomy): domain Eukaryota; kingdom Metazoa; phylum Chordata; class Mammalia; order Chiroptera; family Vespertilionidae; genus Pipistrellus; species Pipistrellus kuhlii. The sequence continues at coordinate 2,549,195 of NW_023425416.1, read as the reverse complement.
GGCACATACAAGAATAAACCAATGAATGCACAAAGAAGTGGAACAACAAATCGATGTTTCTTTCTTTATCTCTCTCTCTCTCTCACTCCTCCTTCCTCTGTCTAAAAATCAATCAATACAAAACTTAAAAAAGTATGTAAACGTGAAAACTATTCGCACATTATTATACAAGATGATTAGAACTGACTTGAAAAAAATCAACACAAATTCTGGGCCAAAATCATTTTAGTTCTTGCTCCTAACTCATTCTCAAGCATTATTTACAGAAATCCAAGCTATGTCATATCCTCTGAAGTATATTTCATTAAAATTCTATTTTGAGCATAGCCTTTGTTGAGTTGAGACAATTGGACTAATATTTCAAGCCAAGAAAAACTCCTGTTGAATATGGAGAAGAAAAATAAGGCTTTTGGGGATGAATGTGTTCATTTGCTTATAACACTAAGAGCTTTAATGAGAAACAAACCCCTTGAAGGTAGGGGGAAGTGGGTGGGGGAAGAGATCAACTAATGAACTTGTATGCATACATGCATAACCCATGGACACGAACAGAACAACGGGGTGTTGAAGGCCTGCGGGGCGGGGGTGGGGAACAGGAGCAGGCTAGAAGAGGTTAATGGGGGGAAAGGAGGACCTATGTAATACTTTCAACAATAAAGATTAAAAAAAATAAACTAACTTATCAAATTCACTAGTGTAAAGCCCTTTATAAGTATTGTCTGTGTAAATCTATGCCTGAAGCACCACTGAATTTTCTAAAAATCCCAGAAAATGTTCTTTTTGGTTCCATGGGTGTGAATAATATTCTATGAGAAATTGACAGGGAGAAATGACCTCTGCAAACTTGACTTCTCTGTAACACGAATAACTGAAAAAGGTGTAATACAGAATTTGCAATCATTTTGACAACCACATTTTGACAGACTGTTCTTATATATTTCCTCTAAATGTTTATGAAGAATTATTTTTTACGAATAGGACAGCTTGCTGTGTCTGTTGTTCTTAACAAACACAGGGCCAGACACAAAAAGGCAGCAAGTGTTTGGAGTGAAGCTGCCACCTGTTCCTGAGGAATCTTGGATGAACAGGTTTTCCTGCAGCAGATATTTCTCCTGCAAGGTTCCAGAAGAGTCTAAGTCCATAAATCAACTGCACAGTTTCAAGTACTGCAACTAAAAGCAAAGCCTTCAGATACAGAATTTAATGTACGTAACTAAGAACAGGGTCACATTGGAAGGAGCTAGATTAGATGCCAACAAACTTTCCCTTAAAGGGCCAGGTACTTGGGGCTTTGTTGGCCATACGGTCTGTCGCAACTACTCAGCTCTGCCCTCCTGGTACAAAAACAGCCATCCATGATATGAATCAAATGAGCATGGCTGTTTTCCAATAAAACTTTATTTATAAAGACAGGTGATGGCTGGTTTTGACCCAGAGGCTATCCTTTGCCACCCTGCAGCTAGATTACTCAGCCGTCATAAAATGAGTCAGGGTTCCTGGCTCCCTGAGACCTCAGCAGTGACCGGAGTGTCCGAGCTTTGCCTCCTCACCTGCCTGGAGAGGGCAAAGGGCTGTAGAAGCCACCGTAGCAGGTGGTGTAGGAAGGATGTGCCGGGGCCTCGTACTCAGAAAGCCCGACTGTCATCTGGGTCCGCCAGCTCCCGGAAACGTTCGTAGAAGACACTAGAAATAAAAATGGAAAATAGACAAAATTACTGGTGATGTTTAAAGTGAAGATTGGTTAGGCCATTTACACGTACTTTATCATCAGCTGCGTGCAAAGCAGAGCTTATGAACCCATGTCTGGGAACCACAAAGCCCTATTCCAGTTCGGGCACTTAGTGGCCATATGACTGCTGACTGCGGGCAAATAGCTTAGCCTCATTCAGCTCAGGTTCTTCACCTGGAAAGTGGGGACAATAACATAAATAGGCTCTCAAACAGGTAACATCAGGATTAAGGACAGCAGTGCGTCCTGGCACAGAGGGAGCACTCAGTAAGTGATAACTATTAATGTTATTAATGGGGATGAGGTCCATGAAAAGACATTCCATTTTTAAAAAACACCAAAAGACGAGCCAGCTCTATCGGGACTCTCACTGGTCTTCATCAGGGTAAGGAGCAGCCGGGGTCCTCTGCCCCTGGAGGGAGTGTTCCCAAGGTGAGCAGGGCCTTACTGCTCCTCAGCCACAGGCAGCCGCGTCACCAGGAGGATCCAGGCCTTTAGGAAAAGATGGATGTGGGGAGGGAACTAGCATAGGAAGAATTCAGGAAGAATGGGCTCGTCCTCCGGAGGGGCGGGCCTGGACAAGCGAGGGCATAACTGGGGAGCAAAGGCCAGCGAATGCCTCTCCTCTGAGCATTTGCCGTCCTCCCTAAAGCCAGTCCTGCTCCACACCCAGGTGCCCAGCGCTGCCCAGGGTCCTCTCCGCTGTCCTCATTTCTGTCCCTGGCAGCCAACCCTCCTCCTCTCTCTCACCCACCAGCACTGGGGCCCATGTGAGACCATCTCCAAACCCCGTTGCCACAGGATTTGACCCGAGGCGTAACACTCTCGCTGGGAGCTTCGGGAACGTTTCACCAGCCTCCGTGGTCAGGTCCACGCTGGGATCCAACTCCCACTCGCCACTTGCAGGCCTTGGGGCCCGGGCAGGGCCATCGGCACTCTTTGGCCGGATATGCCTCGGCTGTCCAGTCAGGGTGATAAAAATAACACAACCAATCCATGAGGTGGGGTCGTGCACACAGAGTGCTGAGCGTGCTGCATGCTCAGGGTGGGATGACCGTACACGGAGGCTGCCAGTACCGTTAACACCGAGCCACCGAGAACTCTGAGGTGGCTGGAAGGAACAAAACCCCCCGATAATTTGGCAAAAAATTGGGACCTATCTCTGCATGAGAATGACACACGCCTGTTGTAATTAATACACTCTGTTAGCTGTAAAACAGAAGCAGGAATGAGGAACATTTCAAAAGGATTCTGGGAGCACTGATTCCATCTCTCATCCCTTAGGAGGCGGTGTGGCCTGTGGGGCCGGTCCAGCGGGGTCAGCAAGGCTCGCCCCAGGTTCAAATCCTTCTCACCAGCTCCCGACCAGAGCCAGCTGCTCGGGTGACGCCGGGGCCGAGTCCCCTCGGCCTGGCCAGCCTCCCCGGCCTCCCCGGCCAGGAGGCACTGCCCAGCCTGCACCCTGCCGCCGCCCACGCCCGCCGCTCGGTTTTCCCTTGAAGCTCGGTGCCCAGGTTTGGTTTCTGCGAGTTTCTCACGACGCCCTGAACGTAGGGGAAAAGGGGCGTTTTCTAGATCAGAGCCATAAACAACAAGCAGCAACTACAGGAGCCTTTTCACGTGGTAGACGTGGTGACAGACGGGAAAGCACTAGCGGAAGTCCAAAGTCCTGCGCAAATAAAAGAACTCAAACCCAAACAGAAATCTCCATGGAGATGCCTCTTGTCAACAAGCTGATAAAACTTCTTCTAACCCTCACCCAAGGACATTTTTCCGTTGACTTTCAGGGAGAGTGGGAGAGAGAGGGAAAGACAGAGGGAAACATGGATGTGAGAGAAAACACATCGATCGGGTGCCTCCTGCACCAAGGGGCATGCCCTTGACCGGCATCAAACCCAGGACTCGTTGGCCCCCAGGCCGTCGCTCTATCCATGGAGCCAGAGCGGCCAGGGCAGCGAGCTGAGGACACTCTTAAGCCTCAGGCTTCTGACTAGTGCTCCAGGGTGGGAATCCCTGTGCACACCTCACTAGTCATGCCTGAAGGAGGGGGCAAGGCTCACGCCCTCAGGGGTTCACGCTGTTCAAAAATCCGTTCATTTCTTCGGAGCTCTAAATTGCTCCACTGTCACATATTCCTCCCCTGCTAACACAGGTGTGGGCTCACTGAGGCCAGGCGGGGCTCTGGCCGGCTCCGGCCTCCGGGACGTGCCTGCGGGTTCGCTGAGTTAAACCAGACAGACACTCCCCGTATCCACCGGCTTCTCTAGGTGAAGTCCGAGGCACAGCCGGGGTCAGGCTGTGAGTCCACCACAAATGCCAGCAGAGTCCGGGGCTCACGTCAATGATGGGGACCACCCATCAAAAACTGTCTTTGGAAATGCCTTACGTCCGCCGTAAAGCGGACTAAATATGATTACTGAATTGAGTTAAGACGTACGAAGTTCTTCGCACAGAGCCAGGACCAGTGCTCGGTGAACTCCAGCTTCTGTCACAATCACGGGAAGCCGCACACTGGCACCAGAGCAGCCGCACACACAGACCAAACTCCGGCGGAGGGCAGGGAAGGAGGTGGGACTGCTCTCTCGCACCCGGAGGCTTTAGTCTGTTCTTTTCACATAGCAAACCTCAACGACCCGAACACAGTTAGGAGACGTGACCGTCACTCGAAGGCCCAGGAGAGATGAAGTCTGTGAAGCCCTAACGCCGGGCGCTCAATCTACAACTTCCTCCAACAGCCCACGAGGACTGTGCCGGCCGCAAAGCTGGCGGGAACTGCTTCCCATGACCGTTCTTCCTGTGGGTGCGCCCTCCTCCCCTCGCCTCACCTCGGCGCTGGTCTCCTGATCCCGTGGGGTGTAGTTCTGGGTGGGCGGGGAACAGGGGGCAAGTTAAATCCCCATTAAGTGCCTCCTCTATTCTTTTTCCTTATTTAAAAAAACAACAACAACATTTTTACGGGTTTCAGAGAGGAATGGAGGAGAGGAAGACAGAAACATCAGCGATGAGAGAGAATCACTGATCAGCTGCCTCCTGCAGACCCCACACGGGGGATCGAGCCCGCAACCCGGGCGTGTGCTCTGACCGGGAATCGAACCCTGACCTCCTGGTGCAGAGGTCGACGGTCCGCCCCTGAGCCCCCCGCTGGGCCGGCCCCCTCTCTCACCTGAGGAGTAGGAGGACGCGCGGCTGCCCGGCGAGCAGGGCCCCTGCAGCCCCGCCAGCCCCAGGCAGCGCGGGGCCGCCCGCTCCGCGTCCGCGCCGGTGCCGCCCTGCTCCCTCTGGCCCGAGGCCCGCTGGTACCAGCCGCGCAGCTGCTCGGCCACCAGCGCCTTCTGCATGTGCTTGGGGCCGCGCTCCGAGCCCGCGGCCCTGCGGGGCAGCCGCAGGGTGGCGTAGGGGTTGTGGGGCACCCGGTCCACCTCGTCCCCGTGGAAGGCCCTGCCGTAGTCCCGCGGGCGGCCGTGGCCGTGGTGGGCGGAGGCGCGGTAGGAAGGGTTGACGCTGTACTGGCCCTCCGTGTCGTTCTCGTAGACGTAGCCGCCGCCGCAGTACAGGTCGCCCTCGGCGACGTAGTAGGAGGGCTGCTCGGGGCCCGGGCTGTGGGCGCCGTTGCGCAGGCCGTCCCTGGGCGCCAGGTTGGGCATGCTGCCCGAGCTGGACGGCGCGGCGCTCCGCCTGCGGGACCGGCGCCGGCCGCGGGCGCGGGCGTCCAGGGTGTGGGCGCCGGGCCGGGGGCCGGGCGCGCAGTGGCACTCGGCGCTGGACTGGCTGGTGCAGGAGGAGCCGTCGTCCAGCACCTCGGTGCTGCTGCTGCGCTGGGCCTGGCGGAGCGAGAAGAAGGGCCCGTCGTGGTCCAGCTCCGACAGCAGGTGCGACTGGGACTCCAGGCTGCCGCTGCGCTGGCGGCCGTGCGGGGCGGAGGCGGGCCTGGGGGGACAGGACGCTGGTCAGACAGAGAGGAGGGCTGGGCCGCACCGGGGAAGAGCGCCACGGGGAGGATCTCAGAGCTACACACTGCAGGGCTCGCACGGTTTCCAAGGCCAACCGTGCACCAGGACCCAGCGCGCACCTGCAGGTCACGGCCCTGGTCACAATGAGACAAGAGCCGGGTTCTGTCAAGTCTGTCAGCCACAGCCTTTCTTGAGAAGCAGGAAGATAAACTGAGGACACAAGCCTGCATCAGAGCCGAACCCCCAGCCTCTGGCAGGCCCATCCTCCACACAACGGGCCACACAGGCTCGGGGCCTGGGAGTCGGGCTCTGCCCCGCCCCAGCTGGGCGAGCCTGGCCTGGGTCCCACCCTCACGCCCTCCCCTGCAGAAGGAGGACAGAAGCAGTGCCCGGTGTCTACAATCAGGCTCGCTGCGGGGACTAAATAATGCAGCGCATGCAAAAGAGCGCAGCCTTCAGCGGACACTTCAAAATGCGGCTACTGTCACTCTCCATCCTCACCAGTGCACGGCAAATGGCAATATCTGGTGGGAAAGGTGAAGGTGCAACACGTTACAATATTGCCTTGAACATGATACAAGTTCTTTGCCAACAAATGTGAAACTGTGAGTAGAAATGTAGATCCATCCAATAGAGACCTGCTGCCCAAAGTCCCTGGCTGATTACAAAACACAACAAAGAGAAACAAAGCCGTAAAGCAAAGCGTAACAGAGCCCACACGGCCGCGGGGGCGCTCTTACTGTAAGTGGCTGCTGCTGTAGGCATTGCGGGTGAGGACCGGGGTGCTGGGCATGCTCCGCCCGCCCGGGGGCCGCCTCTCCGGGGTCTTGTACGGGCTGCTGTGTGTCGACAGCATTTCTCTGTGACGGGAAGAATTCAGAACCACATAAACAACGCTGCAATCAGCACCCTCTATTTACAGAAAAAATTCCAGTAAGTGGGTCAAAGAGCAAACTCATTTTAAGCTCCTGGGGATGTGAGCATAATTTTTAAGATAATGATTGTTAGTGATAGTTCTTCTTTGTGCTGAAATAGCTTTGTTTACCCCCGACGTGAGCAATGCCGGTCCAGAGGATTCTCTTCAGCGAAGGGAATGTGCTATCTGTGCTGTCCTCTCCTACACCACAGCCGCACGGGGCTGCTAGCCCTGGACAGGGCTGGTGTAACCGAGGAACTGAGTTTTAAATTTTATTTACTCTTAATTATGTTGGCTAGCAGAGCTCCTGACACTTGGATCTGTACTGTGGAAGGCACGTTTTTAAATGCCAATCCACAAACGGGGACTCATATGTGGCAAAAGTTTTCATGCAACTTTGACAGTTCAGAAACATAACCTTGTACTGGTTTTACTTCCATGAGTAAAAAATTATTTAATCCAAATAATTTCTTTATTTGAAGACGAGTTTCCATCTTCCCTGAGATGAGTTTTAGCGTACTGATTAAAGTCACATCGAAGGCTTCAGAGCAGCTGCTTAGGTTAAATCCTAATTCTGGCACCTACTGGGCGACGAACCCAACAAGTTATTCACGTGTCCTGGTCCGAGGGGCCCTCCTCTGTAAATGGCAGTGCTGGCAGCAATACTGTCAGGATTGTCATGAGGATTACACTCATTAACATACATTAAAGCACTCTGAACAGTGTCTGAACAGCATATAGTAAGTCCTCAATAAATGTTAACTTCATCTCATTACTGTTGTGATGATGATGATGATGGTGGTGGTGGTGGTGGTGGAGGATATATATTTTTGACATTTATGCGTCTTTCCTCCCTGAAATCATGGGGTTGTCTGAACATTCTGATTAGGCAAAGCAAACAGTTGGCATCTTATCTTGGGTCCTATTTAAAAATTAGTATTGATCCATGTAGCCAAATTTTGGGAATCACTGGTCTGTCATCTTTTTAAAATCTGGTGTTATTACTCTGATGATTTTTACCTGAGACACTTGAGAAGAAATTTGTATTACCTATTTTATAGATTCTAATGAATTGAAGTCCCGTTTTCATTTGAAAGATCATGTCAGTCTCATTTCTTGGTTGGGTGTAATGATATTTAATGACAATTTCCTGACAGCATGGTTATAAAACTAAACTTTACCCAAATCCAGATTATAATTAATGTCCTTAAAATTTAATATAAACCTTTAAATATAAGAAATAGCCAAACCTTTTCTAAAAGCACTTTTCTACTTGTATCACCACAAATCACTGGGCTAGTTTCTATGTTTCGGCCTTAAAAATAACTCTTCGGAAAGGGAGGATGATGAGACAAAGTGGGCAGGCCATTTTGGAGAAAAGACCCTCAGGCCTCGAGCATCTGCCCTTCTGCTGGTGTGGCGCTCACCTGGCCTGCCTGGCATCCACCAGCTGGTCACCGATGGACGACTTTCTGAAGTGGATTCGCTCAATACCCAGAGACTTGGGAGGGAGAATTCTTGGAGAATGAGGCACTGAACTTGACCGCTGTCCAGCAAGGGTGAAGGTGTCATTGGCTGTAAGAAGTAAATGAATGGATGAATAAGTAGGAAGCAAATAAGTGAACAAATACCGTGCCAACAGCCCGGGAAAGAAATGAGAAGGTCTGGTGAGCAAAGTGTTCCTCCTATGGTGATGATTTCAGAAGCACATGACTTCCAGGAACTTTATTTTTATATTTTATACACGACAGAGAAGAAATGACTGAACACTCTGCGGGGCCTGATCCAGCATTGCCAGTTCAATAAGGACTTAGGTGGAATGGTGATACTACAGGCTTTCGAAGGTTGTATCACAGAAAACCCCCGTGTGCAAAGGGCCAAGAGGAGGTTGTTCAACTCTCCCTTTGAAGCTCTTGGCCTCTTTGGCTACTGAAGGCACGTCCTGTCACTGGAGGTGATGCGACTAGTCTATGCTGAGAGATGGGAGCCTGGTCTCCCACTAAGCTCTGTATTTTGAAAGAGGAATGGCAAGTCGGACCAAGGCTCAGCTCAAAGGAAGATTCTGGAACGGCACCACTTCACACACTATAAACCTGGGGGAGGTAAGGCAGTGGGGGGGGGGGGGCAAGGGTTCCCCCAAATTGCTTAAATCCCATCAGATAGTGTGCCATCCTCTGCTGAAGCACAAGGGGTTACAAGAAACATGGTGCCACCTGACACGAAGCCCAGCCCATCAGGAAACGTGTTGAATAAACACAACCTTGTGCTGTGACACAACCCAACCCACAGAGACATCTCTGCTTCTATGAGACCGATACAGACCCAATTTTCAATATGTGTATTTCTTCCTCAGGAAAGTAACCGACGCCGTTATCCAGAACAGTGATAACCACGGTCTACACTGACATGCCCTGGTCTGATTGGACTCCAAATGCATAACTGTCACCGTGGGAAAAGCTGGGTGAAGGTCTCCATATTACTTATGTGGACGCACAGTTACTTCAGCGAGAAGTTAAAGAAGAGCCTGCAGAGCCTCACACGCCCTCAGGGAGAGCCTGGCTTCCTCAGGTATGTGGCTGCCAAAGCCAAGTGACTGGCTGTCCTGCGACATGATGCCGACCTGTGCAGAAGGTCATTGTAACCCCCCTCCAGACCTCCTGCACACACGCAGTGAGCTCACTCTGCTGCTCTCTGAAGAGTAGTAATAAGCAGGCTTCTGTTAACTAAAAAGGTATCGTCTGATTTCAGAATAGCTAGTATTTCAAACAAGAAAGGGGAGCTACTTACGATCATCTCCGGTGGTAGTGTCAGACAAGGAGCTGCTTTCTGAGGGGATTATGTCTTCTGTGGATAACAATGACCGCCGTTAGTGTGACTGCACATTTACACACCGACCGGGAGCTTAATTTAACAAAGCAGTTCCTAAGGAGTGCACTCAGGTAGGCAAATATGACGCAGTGCGTTAAGAACAGTTACCCATTTACCACTGAAGGTGCGAACACCTCACACGCTGCTTAACTATTACTTGGATTATTTCTTAAAATGAAACAGACTTCAAGGGAATTTTGTTTTTCAACTAGTTGTCATCCAGCTTCTACACGGATGAGAATTTTACCCTTTGCACCGAATGTTTGCAGCCCACACACTGGAAAGGAGAACCATGCCATTCATGTCACAGATGCCAAATGCTATGGAACACACACCTGAACGCTCATTTGAGAACATGCTGTTAGTTTAACCTGTTTTTAGACCCTCTTCCGAAGAATGGGGCCGTTTCTTAATCGAGCTGGACTCCTGGTGGTGCCCTTGCTTTCCAAGCAGGCTAGGGTCTCTGAGCGGGGCACAGCTGCCCTGTTGGGCTGGGGAATTCTTGTTGGGGAGTTTGTCCTTGGCTTCAGGATCTCCAGTCTCACTGGAGATCCCACTGGGCACCCACAGCACCCACCCTCAGTGTTGACAATCAAAAAAATTGTTCCGGATCTTGCTAAATGTTCCCTGGGGGCCAGCACTGTCCCTGGTTGAGAATCGCTGAATTAGGCAGACCTGGGTTCAAATCTTGGTAATTAATCTCTCTGAGTGTCATTTGGCTCAATTTAGAAATGGGATGAGAACAGCGCCCAGTGCACATTAAATGGAATGATGGATGAAAGCCTGGAGCACAGGGAGAACGCTCACCACCCTAGCAGCACTTACCCCTGCTGCTGCCCAGAGGCAGTCCTGGGGAGAGAACTCTGGGGGTTGGACACGCCCTATGCTCTCAGTGTGAGTGGTGCCCATCAGCGCTAAGAAATGGATGAGCAAGAAGAGGCGCCTCAGAGGACTTGGTCTGCGTTGGCAAGCCACTCCTGCTCAGGGTCAGGCTCTGGTAAGATTACAGGCAAACGCGACACCTTGGTGTCGGCCCCAAAGCCTTATGCAGAGAGCCTCCCCATCCAATCTCAAATGTTAATCTCTCTCAGAGCCAGGAGGGCTCTCTCTTAATTGGACACATAATAGAGCCAGGAGGCAAGGAGCCAGCAGAGGCAGCTGTCAGACACACGTAAAAGAATCTGCCCAGTGTCAGTGCTCAACCACTGGCACCAGCTGCTGGCCAAGCGTCAGGCGCTGCTGAGAACACTTGAATCCTGCACGACCTGCAAGGAGTGGCCACAGCAAACGGCGCCGAGAGTCAAGTGCAGGGAGCAGCCTTCTCTGTGAGCACGGAACACCCCCACCCCCACCCCCACCCCCAGGACCAGCTGGTGTGCAGCACAGCCACCTCATTCTCCAGCTGGAGCAGCTGACACGTGGTGCTGATGGCTGTGCCTTCACGTTCCAAAATGACTGGCCCTAAGCCCGAGGACCCTCTCTTTTTAAATATACTTTATTGATTTTTTACAGAGAGGAAGGGAGAGGGAGAGAGTTGAAAACATCGATGAGAGAGAAACATCGATCAGCTGCCTCCTGCACGCCTCCTACTAGGGATGTGCCCACAAACAAGGAACATGTCCTTGATTGGAATTGAACCCGGAACCCATCAGTCCACAGGCTGACGCTCTATCCACTGAGCCAAACCAGTTAGGACAGCCTGAGAACTCTTTTAACCTAGTGACCATATTTTGTCAAATCTAAGCTGTATAATTATTTTATGTCCCATTAAAATAAGAAAAAGTTACTATTGGATCATAACTGTAATACTGTCTAGGACACATGTGTCAAACACAAGGCCCGCGGGCCAAATCCGTCCCGCCAGGCCTTGCAATGTGGCCCGCACCGCACTGTCATCACTGCACTCCACTGCGTTTCCATCACAATGACAGTTTATGACTGTTCAGTAAACCATTTGGCCCGAGATTTAGGCTGGATTTTAGATTTTGGCCCCTTCTCTGATTGAGTTCGACACCCCTAGTCTAGGATAAGAATTATCCCAATTTCACAGATGATTAAATGTGAAAAACAATTCTTGGAATCAAAGAAATATAATCAAGTTTCAACCAATGATCAAGGCTAAAAACCATGCTAATAAACATGTAGGGCTGACTGGACTTGAGATCTACCTAAATGAGATTTTTCAATTTACTGTTTTTCTGAACATGAAAGTTTTAGATATATAATGTTGAGAATTTTGAAAATACAGAAGAGTGCTAAAAAGAAAATTAAGTTAGTTAAAATTCCACAACTATTGGTATTTTAAAATATTTCACAGCAAGTCTTTGTGTGAACACCTCTACTAATAAAAGCCACGGTGGTCCTTGTACCCAAGTGCACGACGTTGTCACGATGGCTGACACAAGATGGCCACCTGCACGTGGAGGCAGGGCCTGGCAGTCACTCTGCATGGTGAGGCCTGGGGGTCCTGAGGCTCTGTGTAGCACGGAGGAGACCAGGACTGGCGTCTCCACCGCCTTGTGTGGAGGAGGTGGGTCACAGCAGGGGAGGGTAGGGGAGGGTGAGCAGGCTGGCAGGGGAGGGCAGTTGGGGGCGATAGGGTCAGCAGAAGAGCAACTGGGCATCAATCAGGCCAGCAGGGGAGTGGTTATGGGGCGATCAGGCAGGCAGACAGGAGAGTGGTTAGGAGCCAGAGGTCCTGATTGTGAGAGAGATGTCTGTCGGTTTAGGCCCACAGGGATTGGGCCTAAACCGGCAGTCGGACATCCCCTGAGGGTCCCAGATTAGAGAGGTGCAGGCTAGGCTGAGGGACACCCCCCATGCATGAATTTCATGCACCGGGCCTCTAGTCCATATATATAAAAAGCCAGTGACTGGAACACCATAATAACCAGTTGCTATGATGCCCACTGTGGCCAGTGAACCAGTCCAATGGGGGGTGGGGCTGGCCAGCCAACCTCCCACGGCCCCTCCTCCTGACAGGCCTGGCCCTGATCAGCCAATTGGGACTGGGCCAGCCAGAGCCCACCTGTGTACGAATTTGTGCACTGGGCCTCTGGTCATTATGTAATGTTGGGAGTATGCTGCAGTGACAATTTTGTGCTTGCCTTTCTGCACTTCCTGTTATAGTATGAACATTTACCCATATCTTCAAGTAGCCTCCATAGTGACAGTAATTGTGAGAACTCTTTCCTAGCCACATAAGTTGAATAGGTCCTTAAGAAACTGTATGGTCTTCGGCCTTAAAACCTTCGGGAAACTACTGGATAGACCCAGATCTCTTACTCCTCTGAGTTGTCAAATGTGTTTCTTGCAATGCCATCAGCTCAGTTAAAGGTGAATCTGTCTTACTGCGAACTAATATTGTAGTGAGAGCTCTTTCATCCCGAAAATGAAAGCAACATAATAATATAGTGTTATTACAACAGTGAGAATGTCACTGAAAACCAGGTTTACTTACTTGTAAAACTGGAATTCCAAACCATTTCTACCCCAGCAAAGTTACTTTTATTCCTGTTTTTTCTTTTCTCTCACAATGAACTGATTTGGAATGCTACATGTCATCAAGAGGGCGATGGGACAGAAAAACTTGACTTGTTACTACTCACCTGGTAAGGTACCTGTCCCTTTCTGGGTAGGCTTCTTCCCACACCTGATGCGGTATTCATTTATTGCGTTTTCAATCTCCTGGAGCTTTCTCACTGCATCCGTGTAATCTTGCTTTCGTTTTTTCTTCACGGTTTTACACAGGTCTGACTCATTGGCAAGCTTCTTTGCAGCTTCCACCAGCTTCTGCTGTATTAGGAAGTTGCTCTCCAGCTCTTGCAAAGCAGGGTCCTGCATTTACACAACGATGCTGTTTTATTTCTGTAGACACTCGCTCACTCTCACACGTCTGGCACTGAGTCAGACTTCTCGTGCATTCTCCAATGCTCTCTGGGCGTAAAATCTCCCCGTTTACTGCACAGGCGGCCTCAAACCTTCCTCATCCATTTACATCAACTTCTCACCCTCTTTCCCTCCCAAAGGAGGGAACGGCCTTTCATTCATTCAGTTGGTGGGTAAAGGTTATATATATATTTTTAAAAAAATATATTTTATTGATTTTTGTACAGAGAGGAAGGGAGAGAGATAGAGAGCTAGAAACATCGATGAGAGAGAGTCATCGATCAGTTGCCTCTTGCACACCCCCTACTGGGGATGTGCCCACAACCAAGGTACATGCCCTTGACCGGAATCGAACCCGGGTCCCTTCAGTCCCCAAGCCGACGCTCTATCCACTGAGCCAAACCGGTTTCAGCAAGGTTATATTTTTCAATAAGGGACTCTTAACCCAAGAGTCAGAGATGCAGAATGTTGTTTTCACAGGCACAGCTTTACAGATGTAAATTTGGGTTTGATTCCTTTCTCTGGTGGCTCCTGGCTGTATGACGCCAGGCACACTGCTTAATTTTTTAATGATTCAGTTTCTTTTTATTGTAAAATGAAAGGAACATCTACCTCACACAAGTATATGTGCATTCCTTGTGCAGAGCTGGGTATACAGTGAGCACTCAATACACAGCAAAGCTCACTCTATAATTGATAGAAACTGCTATCATTTTCTAAAGTCAAGATGGGTAGATGTCTATAAGAAACAGGAGTGAGGCCACATGAAAACATGCGATGAGAAAACACACTTCATATGGCTGACAAATCTGTGGACTGTGCTAAGCTGTGTGCTGGACACGTGCCACCTCACTGAATCCTCCTTGCCTCCCCTGGAGGGAAAGAATCACTGCACCCCCATTTTGTAGATGAGAAAACCGAGACCTGAGAATTAAGACTTCAAGGAGGGAAAAGAATCTGCCAAAGGCCGCTGCTTGGTTTTAGGTGGGAGAGTCTAACGTCAGCGTTAATTCTTATGTTTCTCAGTTTGTGAACATTCGGGGTTTGATGAGGGCGCTCTGTGTTTGGAGGCGTAATAACAATTTTAACCGAGCTGTGCATAAAAGAAGGAACTCAATTTGGTCTATATTGTCACTGTCAACTGGTGAGATAAAAACGCGCAGCAGTGACCCGAAATCAAAGGCCGAGTGGACCACACTCAACAGACAGCTGCTCCGTCTCTGTTCACAGAATCCCGGGGGGACAGCAGGGGCTGGGGCTCATACCTCCTCACTGGGGAGCAAGTTGTCATCTAATCTGAAGGCGGTGCCCACACGCCTTCGGACCTGAGGCGGTTTCTCACCGATGCCCAGCGGGTACTCCTTTGGCATTTTGCCCGTAAGCTCCTGCGGAAAAGAACAGAGCCGGCAGGATGGGCACGAGCCAGAGCCGCAAATACCACCTGAGGGTCCCCGAACAGAAGGACTCACCGCCTCCCGCAGACAGATCTGCTTCAGCTCCTCGACTTTCTTCAGGAGCTTCTCCTGCAGCAGCTTTTCCTTCTTCTTCAGTTCCAGGATCTTCTCTCTCTTCTGCTCCTCACTCACTTCCGAGTCTTGAGAACCTGGGGGAATTGGAAGCAGGGGATGGGAAGGTTTATCCAAGGGATGTTTCCTTCCTTTGTAAAGGACAAAGGATTTTTAAGCCAAACCTGCTATTAGATAGTTTATTTCTTTTCTCCCTGTTGGTGAATATAATAAAAGGAAACTGGAGAACATTTCTCATGCTTCTGGGCATCTACCGGAGCCTGGCAGTGAAAGGTGCCTTTCCCCGTTTTGGCTCAGTCATTTCCGGAGCAGTAATAAAATGCTTAATGTCTCAGCCACACCCAGCGACAAAAGTAACTTTTCCGAGCCGGTGAGATGTTCCTTGAGACAGTGATAGCAAGCGAGCGAGGCAAGGGAATATTCTGTGCTCCAGATGCACAAGTTGACAGTGAGATTTTAGTGGGAAGATGCATTTTAGTGAATACTTAGTGATAAAAGGTTCCAGGATTTCTTGGGAGGAATAAGAAGCTAATGGAATTTATCGGGAGAAAATGTCCTTTCAAGCCGCCCTTAGGCACTCAGTGTCTCTGCAACTGGTGTTAGTTATGCAACCTGACTATAATTTAATTTTATACTTTCTGAAACCAGTTTAAAAATTTTTTTTTAAACTGTTACTTACACAGCTCTTCCACCAAAGACATCAAATTCAAGGGCAGGATAGGGCTGCAAAGTGTGTAGTTTACGCCTTTTTTGACACCACATTCACTAGTTTCCAAAAGTGAATGGGCAACACAAAGGCTACCAGTTTAAAATTTTTATTAAAAATGAAACTTCTGCATACTGTAATTTTGATATGCTTATTTGTTCCCAAAATAATGGGTTAGAAGATGCATTTAAAAGTGGTTTACAATAACAACAACAACAAAAGTGAAATAAACTAAAGATTGCCTGCACCCTCTCTAACCCCAGCGGATACCTGAGGAGATTAAGCTGCCATTGCTGGCCATAATGAACTGGCTTTTGGCCTCCAGAGTGACCAGTTTGGAGGTCCTCGGGGTTCCTGTCTCCATCAAATCCATCGCGATATCGTCTAAGCTTCTGGCTGAAGGAATTTTTGCCTAAAAAGTATACAGCATTGTGATGAAATTCACTCAATTAAGCCTCTTTCAAATGAATGATTAAGTTGCTATAAAACAAAAATGTCAACATGGAGGACAATTTAGAATTTTTATACATATACCAAAATGACACTCTTCCAAAAAAAATAAGACTTAGGCTTTGTAGCTAAGACATATTAATAAGGACGCATGAGTCTTTGTTATGGTATAGTTCAATCATTAACTTTAAAACATTACCAGTATACACTACACACAATTTTTTTTAAATCTTCACCCAGAGATACATTTTTATTGATGTTTAAAAAAATTTTTTTTATTGATTTCAGAGAGGAAGGGAGATGGAGAGAGAGTCAGTGATCAGCTGCCTCCTGCATGCCCCCCATGGGGATTGAGCCCGCAACCCGGGCTTGTACCCTTGACTGGAATTGAACCCGGGATCCTTTAGTCCATAGGCTGACGCTCTATCCACTGAGCCAAACCAGCTAGGACTATCTTTATTGATTTTTAGGGGAGAGGGGAAGAGAGAGAGAAACATTGATCAGTTGCCTCCCATCAAGCCCACTGGGGATGAACTCTGCAAACTAGTTATGTGCCCTGCCTGGGAATCAAACCCATGACTTCTGGTGTATGGGACGATGCTCCACCCAACTGAGCCATCCAGCCTGGGGAAATCGTACAACTTTTGAATTGGGTTATATATTGCTCATTTTTTAAATATGAGGAAAATTAAAACAGTTGGTAGTAAGGTTTAAAAAAAACAACCCTAAAAGAACAAAAACCGATATGCTTTCATCTTTTAAACAGAAAGCAAATGAGGGGCAGGAGCTTATTCCTGCAGAACCTCATCTCATCACTTACTTTGCTTTGCTTCCGGTCCAAGTAAAACTGGTGCTGACTGATGGCCATCACCCAGATGGACTTGATGAGTGAAGAGTGTGCATACCAGGTTTGCACAAAGAGGCCGCTTTGCCCAAAGGTCCTTCTTGACACCGAAATCCTGCAGATGGAGAAAAGCGCTCAGATCCCCAGCTCCTGGCCCAGCACAGCATGAACGGCTTCCCGTGAGCAACGCAACAGCACATCTCCTTCTCCTTTTCCTGCCGCCACACCATGCGGACGGGGCTCTGAGCTCCTCCTTTTCTGACAAAGCCCATCAGGCCTAGGCGATCACTCTGCAAATCTGGTGTTAAAGGTGCATGCACATGCTCCCAGGCAGATAAGGATTAGTCAGGTTAGAGCTGTACTAACATCACGGAGCTAAAACCACCACCAGCGGTGGGGAGTGAGTGGAGGAATGTTTTAAAGACAGAGACCTGGGGATGAGCACTTTCCTCGGGGGAAGGAGCATCGAGGATTAGAGGGACTTGTCTGACCCGGACAGAATCAGAGGACGGACATAACGAGATTGCTGAGAGTGCCCAGGCTCAAACCTGGTCCAGAGGGCTGCTGCGAGGACAGGGCAGGTGGAGGAAGGACTGGGAGGAAGAGAGCAACCAGCATTCATTTGTCGGGATTCAGGCCATCTTTTTGTTAAGGGCTGTTTTCCCCATCCGTGTCCTCCGAATACCCATAAATGTGTCAGCTTGGAGAAACCGCGGTCCTGACTTTAATTAATGTTGATCATTTGGCAGCTGTCTTTTAAAGTGACCAGGCACACTCAATTTAAAATCGAGCAAGGGGTCTGAACAGACATGCAAACGGCCAATGAGCACATGAAGAGATGCTCAGCCAACGTCAGTCATGAGGAAAAGGCCGCTTCCCACCACGAGGACGGCTGCCAGAGAACAGCTCCGCTGGAAATAACAAGCGCGAGGGAGGACGTGGCGACAGTGGACCCACACACGCTGCTGGTGTGAACGGAAAATGGGGTGGCCCCTGCTAACCCTCCGGCCGTTCCTCCAAAGGTTAAAGAGTCAGCTCTTCACTCAGCAGCTCCACCCCCAGGGACAGACCCGGAGGAATAGACACACATCCACGCAAACCGCATGTGAGTGCTCGCAGCATTACCCAGAAGCCACCAGGACAAGCAGAGGGAAAGCGGGGACCCTCACCTCCGGGGGTCGTGAACTTCAACAGCGAATTTTTTCTCCCGGAAATATAGGTTCTCCAGCTGTTTCCACTGGAACAGCTAATAAATGAAGAAAACACAACAACACACACAGCTTTAATTTATGTCAAATTTCACTGCATCTAGAAAACAGCTTAATAAAAAAATAACCCAGAAGGCACACTAACATGTGATGCAGCCTTTTTACAAACCAACTGCAACCTGAACCCGTTCTAGCCCTCCTTCTGGCAGGAATTCCCACCAGCTCTTCCTGGAACCCTAAAACTGTGCAGGGGGGACATGCCTGGCTTTCCCCCGGGACTCACAGGAGGAGAGCTGGTGAGGAACCTCCTGGGTTCCGGTAAGCATGCCTCCGATCAGAGATGCTGACTCAGATCTGAATGGAAAGGCAGTCCAGGGGCTGAGCGGTTCAGGAAGAACTCAGATTACGTCTCAAAGGAAAGCTACGTGAAAGTAAGCCAGAGCCCCACGCAGGGTGCTTCTCCACCACAAGGGTTCCCCCAAATGGGGCAGAAGCCAGGGCGTGGGCGGGGGAGGGCTCAGAGCCAGTGGTGTCTGAGCCGGAGGGAGCTCTGGGTGGTAACTTCACATTCCCACTCTGCTTGCCGCTCCAATGTGCCCGGAGCTGTTTGCTTTTCTGGAGGAGAGACGCCCCTAGCAACCGGCTGTGGAAAGTGTGGAAAGCCGTCTGTAGAGGCAGCGGCGATCGCAGAGCTCAGTGTGCTGTGCTGCTGCCCTCACGCTAGACCTGGGGAGCCGAGCCCGGCTTGTCTTGGACTTCCCAGAATTCCTCTACTCCGACCCTAGTCTTGATTATTAGAGATTTCATTCCAATGTTAGACGTTGGCTAGGTTTTTAGCATACATTCAGAGAGCACTGTGAGGATCTAAATACCCTCTCTGAGCGCACAGTCAGCAGAACCGTTTCCTGAAGCACAGGAGCCAAGCGTTCAGACATGCCAGCTCCTGAGAGAACAGCACGATCTCAGGGTCCTGCCCCACGCAGCCCAGTGTTCACACAGGAGAGAGAGTGTGCACACGGAGACAGTGTTCACACGGAGACAGTGTTCACACGGAGACAGTGTTCACACAGAGACAGTGTTCACACAGAGACAGAGTGTGCACACGGAGACAGTGTTCACACGGAGACAGTGTTCACACAGAGACAGAGTGTGCACATGGAGACAGAGTGTGCACACGGAGACAGAGTGTTCACAGGGAGACAGAGTGTCCACACGGAGACAGAGTGTGCACACGGAGACAGTGTTCACACAGAGACAGAGTGTTCACAGGGAGACAGAGTGTCCACACGGAGACAGAGTGTCCACACGGAGACAGAGTGTTCACAGGGAGACAGAGTGTCCACACGGAGACAGAGTGTGCACACGGAGACAGTGTTCACACAGAGACAGAGTGTTCACAGGGAGACAGAGTGTCCACACGGAGACAGAGTGTGCACACGGAGACAGAGTGTGCACACGGAGACAGTGTTCACACAGAGACAGAGTGTTCACAGGGAGACAGAGTGTCCACACGGAGACAGAGTGTGCACACGGAGACAGTGTTCACACAGAGACAGAGTGTTCACAGGGAGACAGAGTGTCCACACGGAGACAGAGTGTCCACACGGAGACAGAGTGTTCACAGGGAGACAGAGTGTGCACACGGAGACAGTGTTCACACAGAGACAGAGTGTGCACACGGAGACAGAGTGTTCACAGGGAGACAGAGTGTCCACACGGAGACAGAGTGTCCACACGGAGACAGAGTGTCCACACGGAGACAGAGTGTGCACACGGAGACAGTGTTCACACAGAGACAGAGTGTGCACAGGGAGACAGAGTGTCCACACGGAGACAGAGTGTTCACAGGGAGACAGAGTGTCCACACAGAGACAGAGTGTGCACACGGAGACAGAGTGTTCACAGGGAGACAGAGTGTTCACAGGGAGACAGAGTGTCCACAGGGAGACAGAGTGTCCACACGGAGACAGAGTGTTCACAGGGAGACAGAGTGTGCACATGGAGACAGAGTGTGCACACGGAGACAGAGTGTCCACACGGAGACAGAGTGTGCACACGGAGACAGAGTGTTCACAGGGAGACAGAGTGTCCACACGGAGACAGAGTGTCCACACGGAGACAGAGTGTCCACAGGGAGACAGAGTGTGCACACGGAGACAGAGTGTTCACAGGGAGACAGAGTGTGCACACGGAGACAGTGTTCACACAGAGACAGAGTGTGCACACGGAGACAGAGTGTTCACAGGGAGACAGAGTGTCCACACGGAGACAGAGTGTCCACACGGAGACAGAGTGTCCACACGGAGACAGAGTGTTCACAGGGAGACAGAGTGTGCACACGGAGACAGTGTTCACACAGAGACAGAGTGTGCACACGGAGACAGAGTGTTCACAGGGAGACAGAGTGTCCACACGGAGACAGAGTGTCCACACGGAGACAGAGTGTCCACACGGAGACAGAGTGTGCACACGGAGACAGTGTTCACACAGAGACAGAGTGTGCACAGGGAGACAGAGTGTCCACACGGAGACAGAGTGTTCACAGGGAGACAGAGTGTCCACACGGAGACAGAGTGTTCACAGGGAGACAGAGTGTTCACAGGGAGACAGAGTGTCCACACGGAGACAGAGTGTCCACACGGAGACAGAGTGTCCACACGGAGACAGCGTGTGCACACGGAGACAGAAGCTCCACTGAGACCGCCGTCCCAGCGGGGAGCTGCCCGCCCTGGCACCGGGCGCCCGGCTCCGGCCGCACCCCGGGGAGTGAGTGACCTGGAAGCTACATACCCCGCTCCCAGAACGTCCAGGGGCCGGAGGCTCTCATTCCTTTCCATCCAGAAGTTCCCAGGACAGACGGAAACGCGAGGGAGCCCTCGGGCTCTCCCCACCTCCCTCCCGGCCGGCAGCCGGTGAGTCTGAGCAGTTTCATCAGATGCAGGCGTGACTCAGTTTCACACTGCGGCCTCCCACGGCCTGGCAGACGCAGCCACTCTTATCTGGGGCCCCCTCCCAGCTCCCCTCCTGCTTCCGACCGACGGACCGACCGGGGGAGGGCACAGCTCTCCCCGCAGACCTCCGGCAGAGACTCGGCTTTAGTGGGGGACCGTGTGGGTGCAGATCGTCCTGGGGAGTGAGTGGCTCTGGGCGCAGGCAGATGTGAGCCGAGCGGCGGCTGGGAGCCATTTCCACCTGGTTACTCACCCACCGGCCCCAACAGGTTCTACAGGAAGAGCCACTGCGCACAGCTGGCTTTCCCTGCACGCCCGTTCCCCCCGCACCCCCCCCCCACACCACACACACACACACACACACAAACACACACACACACCACACACAACACACACACACTCACACACACACACATACACACACACCACACACACACTCACACACACACACACCACACATACACACACTCACACCACACACACCACACACACACACACACACACATACACACACACCACACACACACTCACACACACACACACACACACCACACACACACACACACTCACACCACACACACCACACACACACACACACACACACACTCACACCACACACACACACATATACACACACACACCACACACACACATACACACACACCACACACACATACACACACACATACACACACACCACACACACACACAGCAGCTGGCTTTCCCTTCGCATTCTCGTTCATTCCCCCCCCCCCCGACACACACACAATCACACCCACACACTAACACCACACAGACCACACACATACACACACACTCACACACACATATACACACACTCACACACACTCACACACACACACACCACACACACTCACACACACACAAAAACCAGGCTGGCTGAAACCCGATCTGCCAGCCACCCCGCCCCCAGCCTCCCCGCTGAAATCCAGTGCCTGACTCTCCTCCTCCGCCTCCCCCCCGCCCCCCCCCCCCCCCCCCCCCCCCCCCCCGCCCTGCATGGAGGGCAGACAGGCCTCTTCCCTACCCTACACCTGAGAAGTTTAGCAAAAAGTGATTTCATGGCTGTGCTGTGAGCCACTTGGGATGACAAACTTAATTCTGACAGTGGTTGTTCCCAGGGTGGGGATGGCAGAATGTGCACAGGGTGAGGGGCACAGGAAACTGCATTGCCAGTAATATTTTACTTCTTTTATTGAATCAAGATGAAGTAAATATGACAAAACATTAGTAATCATCCACGTAAGTGGTTATGAAGGTGTTGTCATTTCCTCTCTGAAATCAATAAATATTTTAGTACTGTGTTTTAAAAAAAAATAAATGAACATTTCTCAAATTAAAATAATAGGCTCACATAAAACAAACACTGGCCAGTCTACTTTATGCAAGAGTGGTGTCCACCCCCTAAGTCTCCAGAGGCCTCTGTTGCAGACCCTGTTATCATCATGATTCCATCAGTGACTGGGGAGTTAGGAAAATGCTTCTGGTTGTAGCCGCCCCAGAGCCAGCTGGAAACAGGCTACTGCTCTTTTGAAATTTCTGAACTCATTCTTGTCCGGTGCCTTTACGTGACGTTTGTGCCCTGATCTCCGAAAGGCAGACGAAGCGGGAAGGGCGACGGAGCTGAGGGGGGGCTCGTTCACTGGACGGGCGATGGCCCAGGCAGCACCAGCACGCAGCAGGCACTGACTCATTTTCATCCCCTTACTTCCCGCCACTGCACTCTTTTCCTTAAAGGATCAATCAGAGCCCCGCCACGCCGCCGTCAGAATCAGCAGAGACTGCAGAACAGTGGGAGGAGAGGGGAAGCTGGTCAAAGAAACATCCCAGGCTGACCTGACGGGGCAGCCGCCCCGGAGAACGCTGGGCCAGGAGGCAGCACTCCGCTGGTAAGTCCCCGGAAATGTGGGCCCCGAGAAACCAGCCCAAATTCGAGGAAAGAGGCAAGAGCTCAAAGGCGGAAGGAACCAACTTTCCATCATGTGCAACACTTGGTGCCCAGATAGGGTAGGACTGATACCGAGCCTGATGTCTTACGGGTAGGACAAGATTATTATTCATATTATTTATGCACATAATTTGAAATTTTCATATTAAAATGGAACACAATATCTAGTCCGAGCCAAAATGACCACTCTCAGAACTTTGAAAGAAAAACTGAGCTTTGTCTGCCTTGCAACACAAAGTTAAGAGTATGAAACTGGACTGCTTTATAAAGTGATCATTAAACAAGCATAATAGCAGTCACTTATTAGTATTTATTATAGCAGTTATTCTTTGACACTCACTAGTAGCTGGAAGTTAGAAGTTGTGCTTTTTGGGAAGCTATGGTGGAAATAATTACATGACAGAAATAAAGCTACATGTTCGGTCTTCCACCTTTCTTCCTAGCCTACACCCATCTAGGATGATCCATCGTGCCCTTCAGCCCCAAAGCAAGGAAGCAGACGACCACCGAGGAGCTAATAGCTGGGGTTATCTTTGAGACTGCAAAATAAACAGTCAGGGGAAATAGGAAAAGGGAAAGAGGAGCAAGAAGAACAAGCTATTAACAAAGAGCCCATCAGAAAGCTGCCACAAGAAGAGGACACATCCTCAGGTCAGCAGCATCCTGCCTTACAAAAGAACGTGACACAAACGCTAAAAGCCACACCAAACCAGCGCAGACAAACCCTATTTGAGAGTGCATGCAAAGTGTGATCACATAATCCTCCGATGGAAAGGCAGCTGAGACTTTCAGAATCACTGCCACCGTGATTCCTAGCACCCTCTACTTACTGAAATGCATGGGCTGAATACTTACGCCATTTTCTGGAAATCTACAACCAATCACTGTAAACTTACAGAACCAGAAGGAATCACTTCTTCCCATTCCCACCCACAATCCCCGTGGTTCCCTGTGCCGGAAATTTCCAGTTGTGTCAAACTGGAAGGAAGACCACAGGAAAGCACAGGGACGCTCAGGGGCCGCGGTGACCACACAATAGTGGCTTGTGGGTCCTTTACTCATTCTCCTTGGATCAGCGAGTGTTTCTGTCCGCCTTCCATGTTCTTGTTGGCAAATGACGGCCAGGCCCCCTCTCTCGTGGGGCTGACCTGAACCTGGGACCAAGTCAGACTGCCTTGGTTTGCATTCTGGTTCTACCAATTGTGTTTAAAATTATATATATATATATATATTGATTTCAGAGGGGAAGGGAGAGGGAGAGAGCAATAGAAACATCCATGATGAGAGAGAATCATTGACTGGCTGCCTCCTACGCACCCCCACCCTGGGGATTGAGCCACAACCAGGGCCTGTGGCCTGACTGGAATGGAACCGTAACCTCCTGATTCATAGGTCAACACTCAACCCCTGAGCCACGCTGGCCAGCCCACCACTTGTATTTTATTTGGCAAGTGGGTTAAGCTTCCCGAGTCTCAGTTTCCTTATCTATAAAGTGGGCCCAACAGCGCCTGCCTCAGAGGGCTATGGGAAGGCTCAGTGAGACAATGTTTATGAGACACGCAGCCCAGTGCTTGGCTCAGAACAGACACGTGGGAAGTGACAAAGTTACTTCTATTGCTCGAAGGCCCCTCAGCCCACTTCCCGAACTTGGTCATGGCTTCATGAGATGGAGAGTGGCCTCTTAGCACAGACATAGAACAAGAAACAGCTGTCTGCATCCCAAAGCTGC
The DNA here is from genome assembly GCF_014108245.1 of Pipistrellus kuhlii. Taxonomy (NCBI): domain Eukaryota; kingdom Metazoa; phylum Chordata; class Mammalia; order Chiroptera; family Vespertilionidae; genus Pipistrellus; species Pipistrellus kuhlii. Next base: position 2,524,461 of record NW_023425416.1, on the reverse strand, counting down.
CTGTCGGCTGGTGAGAAACAGCCAAGTTACTCTGTTGACACACCTGTATCACTCAGGCTTCCAAATCTGTGAGTTTCTGTAAAAACTGCTGCATTCCTGTTGATTTTATCAGTGGCTTCTGAATACACCCTCTAAGTAGGAAATGTGTTCACTGATCCTGCAGCACAGAGGCCACCGAGGAGGAGGGGGAGTGGGACAAGGCCGCCTCCGCCCTAGGGAGATGCCCCTCCTTCCGGTCTGGGTGCTCCCTGCGGAGCGTGCCCGGCAGGTACAGAACGCTGAGGCGGGCACCTGCCGCCGGCCACAGGGACCACCTGGGGTTTGAAAGATTGAGAAAAAGCCTTTGGACAGAACGGATCAAACTGTCTTGAATCGTGACAAAGTGGAAGTAGATACCACCCAAAGGTTTAACACTAGGCATGGACAGGAAAGATGTCACTGAGGCTTTTAAAAAATACATATGCAGCCCTAGCTGGTTTGGCTCAGTGGATAGAGCGTCGGCTGCGGACTAAAGGTCCCGGGTTCTATTCCAGTCAGGGGCATGTACCTTGGTTTCGGGCACATCCCCAGTTCGGGGTGTGCAGGAGGCAGCTGATCCATGTTTCTCTCTCATCAATGTTTCTAACTCTCTATCCCTCACCCTTCCTCTCTGTAAAAATCAATAAAATATATTTTAAAAAATACATGTACAGTGGAACCTCGTTTCTCGGAGTTAATTCGTTCTGGAAGGCTTTTCGCAAAGCGAATCATTTTCCCTCCATTAGAAATAATGTAAATTGAATTAATCCATTCCAGGCTCTCAATAATTCTGTTTTAACCTTTCCTTTATACTGTACATGGCTAATGTACTGTTTAATCTATAAACACTTTAAAAACAAGAAGGACATGAAATGTCAATGAAAATTAAACTGAAAGGAAAGGAAATGTACAGTAAAAAATGAAAATTTAACAATAATTGTAAGCAGCAACAAAAGCAAAAATACCACAAAAACGTTCACAGCACACTATCTCGAGATTGTAACAGCGGTGAACTGACTGATTCGCACCTTCTCTCCGTTTTTGTCACTGAGAGATGCGTCCCTGATGGTATAGGGATTAGCTGGGAAGGGTGGTCAGGTTGAGAAGCGGACGGTTCGAGATGGGAGACGTTCGAGGATCGAAGTTCCACTGTAATAGCACTTACAACACAGGTTAATCATTTAACTGCCAGTCCACCGAGAACTGCCTCGCTCTGGGCTGGTCAGGGCTGTGGGGTGTGACTGGCCTCAGTGACTCACATAGGCCACCTCTGCGGTGACCCAGACACAACAACTCATGGCATTGTAGATTTATTCTTTTTTCACTAAAAAGAAGTTACATTTGATAAATATGATGTTCATGAGCCAGTTAGTGGACCCGGTGAGCCTCCTGAGGAACCACGAACACAGTTTGTGCCAGATTCTAGGTGCTGAGAAAACCAAACTGATCTCCCTTCTATCCACCCAGCTGTCTTTCTGTCCATCAAATGTTTGTGTGACTGGATGGCGTCTTCCCAACAGCTGGTGGGGAGGAACTACTCTGAGTCTCACTGTTCAAGAGAAACTGAGGCTCAGACAGGTTTCAGTGAACAGGCCACAGTCACACTCTGACACAGGGCAGGTCTGGGCGTCCCAGCCGGCAGCCAGGCTCCAGCCCCCGCGCCTAACCAAGCCGCCACCCTCCCTGCTCACCCGGGAAGAGGGCTCTACGGACAGCTGTGTGTTAACAGAAATAGAAAAAAGCAGTCCCTCCAGTTCTGCCTCACAGGAAGGAAAAGCACAGCTATAACACTTGCAGAAACGGACTCTGAGTCCCTCGCATTTCACTCAGACCAGCGGTTCTCCACCAGCAATGACTGCTTCCCTCGCCATGCCTCCGCCCAGGGCATCTGGAGAGGCCTGGAGGCATCGTGGTTATGATGCTGGGGGAGGGGGTGCCACTAGCATCTTGTGGGGGCGCGGGGGAGGTGGGGGCGCACCACCAGCCCCGGGACAGAACCCTGGCCCATGTCCCAGGATCGGACACAGGAAAGCCTGGCGCAGAGGCACATCTGGTGACGTAACGCTGACCAGTGCAGTGTGCTGCTGAGGAAGGTAAACTTTTTCCTCTAAAAGCAACACCTGATCAGACCAGAAGAGGCCCCGCCGGAAGCGCCAGGGATGCCAAACTCAAGCTCCCTAAACTCCCAAAGGCACCCACTTCGGGAGTGACAATTACTTTTCACAGGTGATGTCATACCTTCCGTTCATAAAACTTCCCCTCTGACATGCAAGGAGTAAAGTTCGGCGCATTTCTGAGGACGTTTAGATGAAGTTCTGGGTATCAGGAAACGCATCCCATTAAACTCTGTCTGCTCCCCCCGCCCCCTGCAGTTTCCTGTGGCTGCACCTCTCGCCTTCCGCGGAGGTCTGCAGCCAGGGCTTCCTGAGCAGAGGGGCCCGGACGCTCCCGCGGGCACTTGGTGCAGCCAGAGAGCCGGCTGCCCGGGCACCGCATGGCATCCTCTCTCACGGGTTGGTACCTGGTCTGGTTATTGTCTGTTCCCTAATTTGAACACCATTCTGACTTTCCGGATGGATTGCCAGGTCCTTGATGACAGGAATGTGGCTTTTTCCTTAAATAAGATAAAGAATATAAAGCTTGGGGCCCTTGCAAACAGAATGGGCTCAATAAATCCTTTTTTGGGGAAAAATAAAATTGGTACATTGCACTGTCTTGCTAGAAATTTGTTCCGGAAGGTGGATGATTTAAAATGAAAGCAATCTTGCCAAAGCTGGTTTGGCTCAATGGTAGAGCGTCGGTCTGCAGACTGAAAGGTCCCAGGTTCGATTCTGGGCAAGGGCATGTACATTGGTTGCGGGCACATCCTCGGCAGGGAGTGTGCAAGAGGCAGCTGGTCGACGTTTCTCTCTCATTGACGTTTCTAGCTCTCTATCTCTCTCCCTTCCTCTCTGTAAAAAAATCAATAAAGTATATATTAAAATAAATAAATAAATAGATAAATAAATAAATAAAATGAAAGCGATCTTGCCCAGCAGGTGTGGCTCAGTGGACCAGGAGGTCATGGTTCGATTCCCCATCAGGGCACACGCCTGGGTTGTGGTGCATGCCCATCAATGATTCTCTCTCATCACGGATGTTTCTCTCCCTCTCCCTCTCCCTCTCCAAAATCAATAAAAGTATATTTTAAAAAAATGAAACCGATCTTTAGTCCTAAGCACACATGGAAGAAATCTTTACTGTGTGTGCCCCTTACAGAGCAGGCCTTCACCATGCTGTGGGCACCGTCTGGTGGACCGGTGAACCTATTAAAGAGCTCTCTGTACGTGTCAGCAACTCAGCCATCTGGCAAACGCCTGGAACCACAAGGGAAGATGACATCACGAAATCCAATGGCTTTGCCTGTCCAGCAGGCATTGCTGCCCCTCAAACGCCCTCTCAGCCTCGCCGCTGATCTCTGGCTACAGCGGCCTCCCTCTCCCCTCCGCACACACTATTCTCTGAACGGACACACTCCTCACCCTTCGGGTCTCAACCGAAACATCACCTTTCTCGGAGCGGCCTTCCCCGACACCATGTCCTCCGCTCCTTCCGTCACTGTCCTGCCATCTTGTTCATTTTCATCAGAAACTACTCAAAAGGCATGTTTGTCTTTATTTCTTGCTTACTTGTTTGTTTCTCATTAACCAGCCCCCCAAACACTTCATAGGAACCTATACAGTGGGGCAAAAACTGGTTACCTCCCTCAGAACTGAGTTTCCTGCCTTCTTCTCTAGTCCGTACTTGAGAATATGTCTTTTCCGTTGATGAGAGAATGTGAAAGAGGGGCAGGGAGAGGGGGAGATAGGAGAGAGAAATAAGCATTGTTTGCAACCTGAGTATAAATCTGACCAGAAATCAAACCCATGACCCTTTCATGCATGGGACAGCACTCTAACCACCGAACCACACCAGTAACAGAACACCTTGAATTAAGGCCTCGACATGGTCACCGGGAGCCTGCACTCTCCAGCCCCCTTGCCGTTAGACTGGGTGACTTTATGGAAAACATGGCTGCTTGCCTGGGATTCTTTCCATTTGCCCGCTGATTGTGAAATGGAAATGGATACCCGACATTCTCTGAGAGCTCCTTGTGTCAGGGGAGCTGCTTAAAACCCTCCCTGTGAGTACCTGCCGCCCAGAAAGCCTTCTATGGAGCATGTGTGAACGGACGATGTCTGCTGAGTGAGGGAAGGTATGGGCTTGCTGGGTTCTCGGAATGGTCTTTGGGGCTCAGGGAGTAGACAGGATGATCTGAACTTGACAGTCGAGAAAATAAAAGCCCAGAAAGGTTGAGTAACAGCCCCAGGTCAGCCAACCTGTAAGCAGGGGGCAGGGCTGGCTCTCATTCAAACCCAAGCTGCAGGATTTGAGCTCTCCACCCACTGAGTCTGCAGAAAGCTGCAGCCATCAGACTGATCACTGGTGTGGCTGACGCTTAATTACACGCTGTGCAAACAGGATGGACAGGCCTCCGGCTGCCGACCGGGGTGACTCAGTTCTCCCTCACACTGCCCTGGGCTTGTGTGGATGTGGAAAGGGAGCCGGACAGCACGCCTCCCCCTGGGTGAGCCTCCCCGTGTGAGCTTCCCCTAGCACTGGAGCAGGGGTGGAAGCAGGCTCCTCCGGAGGCCCTGGTGGGCGGTGGTTGTAGGAAAGCAGGGGGAGGTTAGCAAGGATCGAGATGGCGCTGCCCAGAAAAACAAGCAAGTCGCTCTGAGTTTGAAGGAAACGAACCCTGGCCTTTCGCAATAAAGAAACAGAAAGGCATTTGTAACTTAGCATATCTGGCCTAGGCATATGGGAATACCAATGGTTTTTATTTTTATTTTTTTACATACTAATAGTGGTGTGTTTTTTTTGTGTGTGTTTTTTTTAAACCAGTTAACTGAGAGCTGAGACCCTCCTCCTCCACCTGCGATGCCCGGGGTGATTGTAAGACTTTCTCAACCTGTCATAATGCAGACAGACACTAATCTGAAGAGCACGTTATCCCTCTGCGTCCATGTCTGACAGCGTCACCTGCGTGGGTCTCTACTCCTCATCGCTGACCGGTCCCAGGGGAGTCATGGCATGACTTTGTCAGCCATTGGCCCACGGTCTGCTTCTTGAGAGGAACAGACATTTTCCTTGAAGAACTGAATGAACCATAAAAGCCGAGAAGAAATACAAGTCCGTGTGTTTTCTTTTTACAGTGAAACTTCATCATGTTAGAGTTCAAACGTTCTGCATTTGAGATGCAGTGGAGCTCTGGGTGCTGTCACACTCCCTAAGTTCACAGTGACACATTTCACTTACAAGACAAGCCAGCCAGCACAGCCCTCAGCGGGCCATCCTGTGTCCATCGCTGTCCCGCCTTGCACCAAGGGAGGATCACAAAGAAAAACTGCTTATGGCCTGGATTTCTAATACCCTGACTTTCTGAGGTTTGTAGTTCAAAATTTTTTAATTTTCTCTTAATTTGCATCATGCATTAGGGCATTGTTGCTAATGAACTGGGAGAGGCAGAGTGCTTACCAGCCTCTGAAAACAACTTTGAGTGTGGGCCAGTGGTGGAGCATAAGGGCTGTGGGTCTGAGCAATGTTGGGTCATCGTCTACCCAAACAGTGATCCAAGATTGTTTCTCCTTCCTTCTCTTGCGTCTCCCCCTCGCTATCAGCTACCGGTTACTGAGTGATGGCTGTGCAATCTCGCACAGCCGCCCTGGGCGCCGGGTGGCAGTACCATTGTGCGGACGAGGAAAGAGAGAGGCAGCAGCGTGTCCAAGGCTCCCCGGCAAACAGACACTGAGCCAGGCTTGGGTTGTTCCCCCAACTCTTCCTTTCACCATCCACTGCGGAACCGAAAGCAGCTTGGCCCATGACAGCAAAGGCCTGACCGCCAAATGCAGGAAGGGCGCCTGCGGGTGTTCTCAGAGGGAAGACAAACACAGGCCCGCACTCCTAGGCCAGTGGTGGGCAAACTGCGGCTCGCAAGCCACATGGGGCTCTTGCCCCTGGAGTGTGGCTCTTCCAAACAATGCCACGTGTGGGCGTGCACATACAGTGCGATTGAAATTTCGTGGCCTGTGTGCAGAAGTCGGTTTTTGGCCTGGACAAGTCTATTTTGAAGAAGTGGCAGTAGAACACTCAAGGGGCCAAAGAGCTGCATGTGGCTTGAGAGCCGCAGTTTGCTGACCACCATCCTAGTCCAGAACTGACAGACAGGATGGATTCAGCCTGTGGATCTTGGACCAACCCCTTTTCAAAGCAGCCTCTTGGCATCTCTTGTGATTGGCAAATCTCCCTCCTTCTGGCCTGTTTCCAGCCCCTATAATTACGGCAGGCATGCGGTTCAAGAGGCCGAGCATGTCCAAGGCCTCCCATTCCAGCCTTTGTTTCATTGCAGTTGGCCAATTTGACCTTCATTCGCGCCTGGTGGCTCCGCACGGGTCCATGCAAACAGCTGGGGCGCGATCCTTGTGAGAGTCTGTCCTCCCAGCTCTTTAAGGGATGCATTTTTCACTTGTGCCAACTGGGCCAGGGCAGGACTCGTAAAACAGCCTCCCTTCAGTAAGCCCTTAAATTGTTGGCTGTGGAAAAATAAAGACACGAAAGCCAAACCCACTGTCAGGTTTAACAGGAAGAAAGGAGCAGGCAGACAATGGCTCAGAGGGGACACGGCTGTAGTCACCAAGGAGGGGAAGGTGAGACAGCGATGAACACAAGATGGCCCTTTAGGGTTGAGCGGGATGGCCTATCTTATAAGTGAAACAGGAAAACACTGCAAATTGAGGAAAGGAAGTGGCTACTGCTCCTTGTCTAGACTCTGGAATGAATGAGCACACCTGACTATGGTCAGTGTCAAACAATATTCACCCATTTCTGTGAAACTGTGAACGGACAGAAAGGCCTGTGGCTCACGAGCAAGCCAGAAAGACCAACTGCACTGCTCGCTGTGCTCATTCTGATCCCGGTATTTGTGTGTGTGTGTGTGTGTGTGTGTGTGTGTGTGTGTCGGGGAGGGGGGGGAGGACACTGTGTTCAGGGAAGAACGTGCAGCCGGTGGGAAGCTCAACTTCATCAGCCACATTAGCTATGAGATGACTTATGAGCCAACTGAAGTTATATTTTACATGCAAGTTTCAAAATCCAGCAAGACTCCTGTATGTTACTTCTTTCTTTTTTTAAGAAATATATTTTTATTGATTTCAGAGAGGGAGGAAGAGGGAGAGAGAGATAGAAACATTAATGATGAGAGAGAATCATTGATCGGCTGCCTCCTGCATGCCCCCTACTGGGGATTGAACCTGCAACCCAGGCATGTGCTCTTAATTGGAATCGAACCTGCAACCCTTCAGTCCTCAGGCCGAAGACGCTCTATCCACTAAGCCAACCCGGCTAGGGCTGCATGTTATTTCTTAAAGTAAAATTAAAGCGAGAAATAAATTTCCAAAAAATATGTCAGCACAACTGAGGCCTGCCTTAAGAACCATGACCTGCCACAATCTGATCTGACAAAATAGATAAACTAGGGGTCCGTTGTTCCTGTGGCTGGGATGCAGCTCCAGCCCACCCTCCCACAACGGGGACACCATAATGGGCATCGAAAGGCAGTTGGTTAAACACATATGCTCCCTCATAATGGAACACCGGGCGCTTTACAAAGAGGGAAGAGAGATGTGTGTGTATCACCTGAAGAAACAAGATGGAGTACGGGTCAGTGTGCAGCCAGCTTTCTTTCTCGCTGGAAATCTCAGTGCACACACTGAGAAAGTCTGAGACACTCCTCTGACTCCGGTCATCACAGGGTCAAGCGGACCAGAAAGGACTTCCTGCTCTCCCTGGCCTGTTTCTGTAGTGTTTGCCTTTTCCGGTTGTAAAAAATGCCCTAATGCTTGTATTGGCACTTCTGGATAAGCCTCAATGCCCAACCAGTCTGGTCGGAGAGGTGGCCAGGCGTGGAAGGGCTGTGGTGGCCCTGCCCACGCTTTTGTGTTGTATGTGTCAGTTTCACCATAAAATGGGGAGGAAACAAGCTTTACTCATTCCCTCACTGCAAGGAAGATGGTGAGCACCGATGGATGCGAAAGGACACTTACAGAAAGGCCTAGTAAGCCTCTAAGTCCTTAGGACACTGACAGGCCAGGTGGCCGCCGGCTATCCACATGGACTCACCAGTTCTCACCCGGCAAGCACGTGCTGTCTGCTGGTGCTTGGGCCGAGAGAAACAACCTCATGATCCAACTTCAAACTGAAAACAATGTCTCTTATTAGCTCTGGGAAACCCAGACCAGCAGAATGTGACTCTTTATGAAACAGCACATAACTTACTTTTCTTTACAGAAAACATTCATGTTTAGTGTGGAAAATTGTGAAACAAAGACAAGCAAAAATAGCAAGAGCATTAAGAAGATCACTCATTACCACATCACTGAGAGGGAATGGCACAAGAAATTTTGATTTATGTCTTCACAATGAACCCGTCTGTTTACCCACCCAGTGAATATGCATCTATACGTATGTGCAAATATCGAATTAATAACTTCAGACAGAAACCTCCTTGCATGCCCTTGTGAACGAGGCTGTGATCAGAGCTCACCTCTGTGCGTACACTTCACGCTACGGGAGCCTTCCCTGAACCCCTTCCCTGAAACCCTTCCTTGAACCCTTCGCCTCACTAACCAGCTTTGCCCAAGACTGTTTGTGTCCCTAAAGCAACACTCCCAGCCATAGGACAGCTCACGGGGCTCCTAAGAGTCTGAGGTGATTCACACTTACTTTCCGAGGTTTCACTTTATCTTGTAAGTCATATTGGCCGATTCCTTTATAGCTGATGCCAAGCCACCAAGGAAGTCCTTGTTTGTCCTGGAAGATGGAAAAGCATGAGAACCAAGACCCATTGTTAGCCGTCTGGAGGTGGCCGAGCGCCGGGCCCACCCTATAACAAGTACCCGCAGGTCCCAGGGAGGCTGTCTGTAAACAAAACAGCACTTATGAACCTAACTTGTTATTAAAATGTCTTCTTAGAGTTTCTTCAAATAAGACCTTTAGGCCAAAACAGACCAATAGTATTAATACCATCAAAGAGACTGAAGCATTACTGCTTGGATTAAACATTTGGAGAAGAAATGAAATATAGGTAATTCAACTAAGAATTAATCCAAAGTACAAAGCAGTTATCTATTTAAAAAAGAGAGAAAGAAAGCTCTTTGTTCTCTTGATTAGTAACCAGCTATAAAGGTCAGGGAAGTTTCCCAAGATGTAAAAAGTAGTTCTAAATCCTGATGTTTGTAATACAGTGAACTTGGGAATGTATGAATAATGCCTGTGAGGTACATATGGGGAGGGGAGAAATATTTTTTCCATAAATTTACCTTTTAGGTCTTGAAAAGCATAGGGTGTATTGACATAGGAAAGAAAAACTTAGGTTGGAACATATAGCTATATGCAAACAAACTAGGAATCAGTAGAAATTAAAGTTGCCTTAGTACACATATTTAGTATTGGGTGTCCCCATTGTGCAGGCATTTATTATCCAATTCTCCACCATTTTGAATTGTAAACATTGTTGGAATTTGAAGAGTCACTCAAGATTGATCAATTATAAAACTATTTTGTCTTCAAACATCACTCCCTTTTTAACCTGCTTTCTCTCTTCTCACCTCACAGTACTCCTTAGTCACTCCCTTCCGCTTATAAACATCTACAGACACTACACAAGCACCAAGCGTACTGATGGAAAACTGAGTTGCAAACCTGTGAGCATTTTAAGAAGATACGGACTCGACAATGTGAGTGCAATGTGAGTGAATTTCTGGTGGCATCAGAAAGGTGAACAATTGGAAAGGAGAAAAGTAAGTAGGAATAGCTAAGAGGACAGATGTAACAAGAGAATGATCTGAATATCTTCGGACTCACAGAGGCTTTGGGAAAACATTTGAACATAGCAAGTATTTGGCAAAAATTTGCTTTATAATTTGCTAAAAGTGACAAGCTATTTGGCTTTTTTTATTTCCTTAAGAAAATCAATCTTATTCTCAATGCTCAAATTTCTAGATAACTTACATATATATATATATTATATATATATATATATATATATATATATATATATATATAATATATATATATGCATATTGATTTGTACAGTTTTAGAAAGCTGGTGTTCACTGACTCAGAGTGACATGGCATCACGAAAGCCTTGCACGTAGAGACACTCACCTTTACTGCGTAATAATGGACTCCGTAGGTCGGTAGAGCTTCTACTATTTTCATATATCTGTGGGAAATGAATATATTATAACCTCTTACTAAAACAGAGGGCCCTTCTGGGGAAAGTGATTGAGAGAAATACAATTTATATTGACTTTTCTCATTTTAAGTGTATTTGACTGAAGTAGAAACAAAATAAAGCATTCTAAGGAGTAATATATTTTACTTCATCCAAATATTAGGAGGTTACCAAGAAAACTTCAATTTAAAAAAGCTATAGGAAATGTTATTTTCTACATATAAAGATTTCTATGGCTTAGAAGTATATTGTACTGTATTATACATTCAAATTGCAAGTATTTCTTACACTAAGCACCTAATAATGCAAAACAATAAGAGCCAACTTTTGGGTCATTCTCATAAGTAAAAAATAAAGCTATTCCATGTATTATTGATTGTGTAAACTCTTAGAAATATATATTCAACTCTTAAGTTAAAAATCTCAAAATATACACTTAAAAAAGGAAAAGTTTATTCTATAAAAACTTAATTTTTAAAAATACGCCCACTCCCTCATCCCAAGTAAAAATTAGAGCAACAGTGCTACCATTGCTATTTTTAATTCAACAAGTATTTACTGTGTACCTCTGAGGCTTTATGGAGTGGACTAAATTGTGTAAGACTGTCTCTCGGCCTACAAAGAATTGAGATTCCAGTTTGATGGGACTTGTTAATGATACTTGAAGATTAATTGCTCTGGATTTTGTAACCAATAATTTGGTGATTTTTAAAAGCAAATAGCCTACATGAAATCAATATAAGAGGTTAGGTAAGTGTGTCAAGGTCATGCAGCAATTACACTGCACAGCCAGGATTCTAGCAAATCAAGCCAAATTTTAGAGTCTAGAGCAGGGGTGGGGAACCTTTTTTCTGCTACTTGGATATTTATAACATCGTTCATCAGCCAAACAAAATTATCAACTTAAAAATTAGCTTGCTAGCCCTAGCCAGTTTGGCTCAGTAGATACAGTGTCAGCTCTAGGACTGAGGGGTCCCAGGTTCAATCATGGTCAAGGACACATACCTTGGTTGCAGGCTCGACCCCCAGCCCCCAACCAATCAATGTGTTTCTCTCAAATTGATGTTTCTCTCTCTGTGTCTCTCCCACTCCCTTCCATGCTATCTAAAATATCAATGGAAAAATACCCTCGGGTGAGGATTAACAACAAAAAGAAAATTAGCCAGCTATATTTGGTCAAACATTTAATTAACTCACCCCTAGTGCCATGGCAGGGCCAGCCCAAATGATTCTGGGGCCTTATACAGGCTGCATGTTCCCCACCTCTGGTCCAGAGCCTTACCTACCAAGTTAGACAGCCTCTTGTTTGGAGCCACAGTGATAACGACCAGAAATAAAATGGCTCTGCATTTAAACAAGGAGTCTTTACAATATGCTGATGAGCCTAACCTTAAATCCCCCAGGGACACTGTTACTCCTGTGTTTCTCTCTTCCTTTATTTCATTTCAGAAAATTGGTTCAATGAACTAAGATGTCAAGGATTCAGGACCGCTAACTCTGATGTTCACCGTAAAGGTCACAGAAAGTTGTTATGATGAAAAGGAGATTAGTATGACCTTGGCCAGGGCGCTCAGTTGGTTGGAGTGTCGTCCCGATACACCAAGATTGCGAGTTTAACCCCCGGTCAGGGCACATACAAGAATGAATGAATGAATGCATAAAAAAGTGGAACAACAAAGCAATGTCTCTCTCTCTCTCTCTCTCTCTCTATATATATATATATATATCTCATTCTCTCTCTCTTTCTTCCCTCTCCCCACTCGCCTTCCCTCTGTCTCTCACTCTCAAATCAAAACAAAACAAAATAACAACAAAGGAGATTACTATAAGATGTAGGGATACGAGGAAATTTCAGTTCTCACATGCCCTGACCTATATTCAGTAATGTTTTTTTTTTTAATTTCTATGGCCATAAAAGTTATTGTAATTACTATACAAAAAATGCATCATTAGTTTTTATAATTATAAATTTAGATTTTATAATTCTAAAATTTTACTGTAGCTGTGAACGATTTTTTGTTTAGAGAGAGAGAAAGAAACATTGATTTGTTGTTCCATCTATCTATGCATTCATTTGTTGATTTTTAAAAAAATTAATTCTCATCTGAGGATATTTTTTTGCATTGCCTTTTTTAGAGAGAGGGAAGGAAAGGCAGGAAGGGGGGGAGAAAGGGGGAGAGAGAGAGACTTCCATTGGTTGCCTCCACCCCAACTGGGACCAGGGATCGAACCCACAACCCAGGTATGGGGACTCAAACCTGAGAGTCTTTGGTCCACAAGCTCTAACCACTGAGAAACTGGCCAGGGCCACTGGCTGATTCTTGTATGGCCCTGACTGGGGATTGAACCTGCAACCTTGGCATATTGGGATGCCACACTAACCAACTGAGCTCCCCAGTCAGGGCCCCGTGAACTATTCTTAATAAATGGAGGGTAACTCTAAGAGTGGAACGTGCAGAAATATGTCAACACGCCCTTTCTGGGCAGCATGAAGAGACAGCTTACCTGCCACCAACACTGTGTGCTCCATCGGAAATGGGGTCACAAACCTGGCAACAAACGTGGCCTCCAGGCAGGGTTTGTTAGGCTCGTGTTGCACTAAAATTTTCTTAAAATTACTTTGCAATGTTTAAAATGGGATTTAAAAACCAGGAGTTCCAGGTTTTCATGGAACACATCTGAAGATCCGGTAACACTGAGCTGAGTAGCTTTGCCCAGGGCAAAAACTCTCCGGTTCACCGCAGTCCCCACCATTCCTTATCGCCCCACACGTGGCCTGTATTTCTCAGTTTTGTTATCTGCCCAACACTGATAGCATCTGAACCGATGACACAAATATGGAGCGAGCCGAGACATTTTATAACTCCTGGTGAGAGATTTGTAATCAGATGAGGACCACATACACACAAACCACCCAGCGGAAATCATGCCACTGGCTTCTGTAAACGGAAGACGTTCACTGAAGCCGGAGCCCGAGGAGAGAAGGGTACTTACTGGACCACAGCTTGACCCCGGGTCAGACCTCTGGCTTTCAGGTAATGCTCGATGACTCTGTCCTCACTGCAAAACAAGGAGATGGCGACGCCTGATTATACGACACAGACTCGTTTCCAGCCCCAATGGCTACTGCAGGAACCCCAGAAGGCAGGCCTTCCCACCGCTGGGACAGATGCTGACTGAGTGCCTATAGATGTGGGTTCCTGCAGGATTCAAACCTCAGACATCTGACTACCTCGTCATGATTTTTAAACTTATGTTTTATACGATGTATTCATATAATTTAATAACATTAACATGCTATTATTATTATTAATATACAATGTATTCATAAAATTTAATGTTTTTAAAACTTAACTTATTAGAAAAAGAAACATAATATCAATTTATCAAATGAAAAACTAATATCCGTTGTCATAACTGAGTGAAATATAATAAACTCAAAGTAGTGTTAGCAAAGAGAGCTCAGTGGGTGTTAGGTATTCAACAGTTTCCTTACGTTAGTCAGAGAGATCTAGAAAGAACTAAAACTGCTTCTGCGTTCAATCTAAAATACTCTATTGTCACTACGTGGGGACACAGTGTTTTGGGAGAAAATCCTTCATTGTTGCCCTGGGATGAAATGTTGGTCTAACTGGGGAGGAGCAGGCTGGAGTCCAGCAGCCTTGGACATCATCCAGCCATTGTGCCCACGTTCAGACAGGCAGCTTTCAGCCAGGCTTCAAGTAGAAGCGAGGCGAGTGAATGTTTTTCTCTCTCTACTTCTGGTAATCGACACCCATTGGTCTTTTTCTTTCCTAAAAAACTATTACTTAATGACAATTCGTTTAGAAGGTTCCAGACAGAATGCAACGCAGTCTCAGTAATGTGTTCCAGCTTTCCTACTAATGCTACTAACGTTGAGTATTTATCTTATAATCAGTGTTTAGTGGAAAAGAAAACCATCTTTAGGATTTGGAGCCTTCAACCAAGAAAAATATATTTACAGGTAATGGAAGTAAGTAATTAAGGGGGGGGAGTACCTTCATAGAAAAAATGTTATGTGAAAAATGGGTACTATGAAATCATTAAAACACAACCAAATAAAGTAATTCAAAATATATACCGACTTTTGGCCACAGAGGAAACGATTGCTGCTTATTAGGAAAATATCTGTCCAGGGCACTCTGCAGTTTGTAGCAGTTCCCTGCACTCCAGACTCAGGCCTGGCCATGACACCCACCCCCCAACTCTGTGCTCGCCACAGCGCCCTCTGCAGGCCCTTCCCCACGCAGCAAGATGGCACGCAGCTGGATGCTCCTGACAATGACTCCGCTCTGGGCACAATGATTTCCAGGGAGCTGTGAGGAGATCCTCCCACTGGAAGGACCACCGTCTACTACGGCGACTCTGACACACCGATGGGCACTGTGACACTGTCTTCACTTATACTTCGTTTAACCCCCTGAAAGCCGCTGTGCTCACGGAGGTGTGACAGGCCGGTCACCGGCTGCCTCGCTCTGGCTTACCAGTAAGCAAGGGACGGATGCTCCTGCAGAGTTCTGGTAGGGAAGGCTGAGAGTGTCCTTAGATCCTTCCTGGCATCTTCATCACTAAAAAGAAGAGGAACACAGTCATGTCAGGCATGGTCACCCACAACGTCATCCAAGCTGGTAACCAGGTGAGACCAGAAAATAGCCACAGCACCCCGGGCTCCAGTAATGTTGTCAGCACCACAAGGCGCTGGTCTCCACCGGAGCGAGCCCTGAATTTGACAAACCCCATGCCATTTGATATTATAAAGTTTAAAAAGATGAAAAAACTTAAGTAATCATATTAAGCTACCTCAACCCCATCTTCCTTACTCTCCTCATAAACTTGTAGCTGTTTTCACTATATATTTCCTGTATGCATCTCTATTATTACAGAATTATTGTTATATTGGGCACATTTCATATTCTATTTTTAGACAGCATTTTTCAAATTTTGTAAATTCTTTCTCCACCTTTCTGTAGTAGCCTCATAATTACCTTTAGTGGATACATAAAATTCACCATGCTGGAATGGTTATCATAAAACCATTCATACAGTATCGCCCATTTTTTATATTAGATATCATTATCATGGCAATAAAAAGGTTTATGTAGACTTTACATTAGATATTGCAACAAAAAGATTTAGGTAGATCTTCTATTACTTTCTTATTCTCTAAAATTTACCTTCGCACCCGCACCTGTGCAATGAGGGTAATAACAGTCCCTATTGCATGGGAAGAGCTGTGATGAGAAATCATGTTTCCAAGGAAACCCAGGGCATCGCTGACATTGCATCAAGTGAACTGAAATGCACCCACAAGAGGCCAGCTGTTACCTAATGATTTAAAATGGCAAAATCCTGCTGATCCAAAGAGAAGGGTGCGGCCTCATGGAATTTCACGGGAGGGAGAGCAGGGAGAGCTGGTTGGGCCTGCACTGCATGAGGGCAGGTGCTCTCCCCTGCCCCAGCCACTGGAGGAGGCAGCCTGGAGGAGCAGCACGGCTCCCCAGGCCTGTCAGAGCCAGGACAAGTCCCTAAGCAGCTACTCACAATCCGGAGCAAACTGGTGCTCACCAGCTGGGGATCAGGACTCCCCTCCTCTCCACCAGGCTGTACCTTTGTGCTCTTGGTGGAGAGTACGGAGCCAGGAGCCATGCGATGCACTCGGGGCTTCTACCTCACATACGTCTCATCACAGCTCTCCCCAAGCAGCAGGGCCTATGATTACCCTCGCTGCGCGGGTGTGAGTGTGAGGGTCGGAGAGCCTAAGACACTTGCTCAGGGTCTCACAGCTGCTACGCGCGTGAAGAGGCCAGAAGGCAATGCCAGTCTGTTCGGCTCTCAAGGCCAAGGCCAGACCATTCTATTCTAGTTCCCGATTCCCTGGCAGACCCCCAGAGCAGAACTTCCTCCTCTCTTGCAAAGCACAGTCACCCTCACTCCTAATTACAAATGAAAACGCAGAACCCATTAGTTTAAATTCCATCACTGAGGCATTTACATTAGCTTCCCTGGGGCGTGTGTGAATCCTGAGAGTGAAAGAGATGAACCCCCAACTGGAGGAGCAAACCCTGAACCCAAAGTGACTCTCCCCCCGGGAGCACTCATTCAGCACCCACTGCCACAGGGGATGGGACGGAACCACGCACGCCTACAGGCAGGTCTGCTGGCCCACGCTGTGCTGAGCGGAATCAGGAAGTCACGTGGTTACTCTTGTCACGTGGTCAGGTTTGGGGTAAGTGATTCTCCTTCTCTGTCCACAGAAGCAAGTTTTCTGATTCTGGTTTCCAAGCTTCTTGACCATGCCCTGGGCAACCAAGGAACCACCGAGCCAACTGCCCCTAGACTCCCGTCTCTCAGTGGGAACACAGCCGAGTCACCTGGCTGGAGACACCATGCTCTGCCCCTGGCAACATTTCCTTCCAAACTAGGTTCGTGGCCCTTCCTACAGGTGAGAGGTCAGGCCTCACAAACTGCTGCAGGAAATAAAGTCCCCTGGCTCCTGTTCTTACAGAAGATGACTCTCCATTCATTGAAATCTGAGCGGCACGGCCTACCCACAGTGACAATCTTGGGAAACTGGTTTGGGCTTCCTGAAAACCAAACTACATCACAATCCAACTTACTCCTATTAAAGGTCACCTGTCAACTCCCAATAATGGTATTTATTTTTCTCAATCTTGTCTTTTATGCTCTGAACTTCAAATCCCACTTCCTTTTTGAAGAAGTTGGCTTGTCAGTTTTGTATGAGGAGTAAATAGATGGACATGTTCTGAAACAGTAGAGGAAGGACAACGCTTTTTTATTAATCATCACCACAAGCCACACGTGTGTTTTCCTCTGGGTCCGTGGGAACTTTACCAGCCCAGCACTCACTCACTCTTTGTCTTTAGTTCCCTTTGTAGCAATCAAGACCTCACTACAGGAGCAGCTGCCTTTCACCATAAGTGCACTTATTCATTTCGCAAGTATGCAGTGAGTGTATGCACGCCTACCTCACATGAGGAAGCCGGTTCATATGATTAAGCCACCACTTTCTCTAACCTCGTTGGCCAGAAGGACACGGCCATCCCCGGCTGTAAGGGCACTGGAAATGTAGTCTTTATCTGAGGCACCATGGGGCTAACTAAAAATTCTACTGATGTGGGAGAAGGGGATTTTAGATACTCAGAACAACCACCAGACTCCATGGCTGGCAAGGAGCCACCACTCATCCAGGAAATTGCTGCCGTGTGCGAATATGGATCCACTGTTGATTGCATATTTTAAAAAATAAGGCAAAACCTCAGAGCTTTATGTGAGACTAGAGGTCCAGTGCACAAATTCATGCATGGTGGTGTCCCTCAGCCTGACCAGCGATTGGGGCCGATCGGGGCCAGCCAGTGTAGGGGAGGGACAGCGGGAGGTTGGCTGTGGGAGCACACTGACCACCAGGGGGCAGCTCCTGTGTTGAGCGTCTGCCCCCTGGTGGTCAGTGCATGTCATAACTACCAGCCAATTGTCTGGTCGTACTGATCTTTTATGCTCTGCCCCTATATATAGACTAGAGGCTGGGTGCACAAAATTCGTACACGGGTGCAGTCCCTAGGCCTCGCCAGCGATCAAAGTGCAAGCGTCTAGTGTGGAAGGACAGGTCCCAGCTGACCCCCGGGCCCTTGAGCACCCCCCTCCACCTGAGTCACAGAGCCCGAGTCCCACATGGAGATGCAGTGAGTGTGGCCAGACACCATGGGCTGGTGCACAGCGTGGGCCTCTGGGACACACAGTGGCGCTGCATGGAAGCCGGGCGGGCAGTGCACTCTCTCCCGGCCAGCCTCGCAGACCGGCTCCTGTGCAAACCCATGGGAGCCCGACCGGCCCTTGTGTCCTGGTGGCTGCGCCCAGCTCACCTGGAAGCCCAATGGGGCCGGCAGCACCTCCACTGACACCTGCTGCCAGCGCCTCGTCATTGACAACTGTCATGTTCTGCGCTGCCCTCTGGTGGTCAGCTCACATTATAGCAAGTGGTTGAACTCCCATTCAAAGGGACAATTTGCATATTAGGCTTTTATTATATCTGAATTGTAAAATATTGTCTCAACTAAAAATCAAATCAAACCCTCCCCCTCCAAACAAAAACCCTCAAACCTAAAACACTGCTCAGGCCATATAAAAACTACTAGCAGACCACCACTATCACCTTGTAATTTCTGACATAAATTCTTAGCAAAGAAGGATGGAGAGAGGCCTTCTCAGCTTATCTACTTGGTTTCTAGTTTTAGAAAATTAATTAACAGTCTCAAATTGTCAGCAGTGCCTGAACAAAAGAGACACAAATAATTTTGACAAATGTGAAATCAAGACCATCCCAAATTATTCTATTCTCAGCAAATAACACAACTTTATTTCTGTGTATTAGAAAAAGGTTCCTATTATTCCTCCAAACCTGGCTCTTAATGCTATTACAAGGCATACTTTCCTGATGAATATAAAACATTACTTTCCTATAAGAAACCATTCAGGAACCCATTTCAAACAAGCCACCCGGATATTGAAGCAACTGAGCTGTGGACACAGCTGTACCCTCGAAGGGTACGAAGGCGGGGGAATAGCAGCCTGCCAGGACAGGCCGTCAACCCTCCCAACAAGCAGTGAAAATCCAACGGCCCACACAGAAGCCAGGCTTCCGCCCCATCGGAACACAGGAAGACGCATAAAACCCTCCAGGACCACCAATACCACCCGACCACCAAACATGCAAAACTGCGGATACCAGTTTCCATGAAGACGGGCAGGAGGAGCTGGCCTCGGTGCCTGTGGGAGGGCACCTGGTGTGCGCACTGTGGATCTGCAGCCCCCGGGACCCGGGCCCTTCCCCACGGACTCTCCTAGAGAGACTTACACAAAGGAGTGGGGTTCATAGCAGCACCGTTCACCACGAGACAAAGCAAAGAAGCAACCCAAATAGTCCCCAACGGGAAGTGACAGACTGCAGTGCGATAACACCGTGAGGAGCTGCACAGCATGGCGCACCTCACAGATACGAAGCAAAGAAGCAAGAGCCAAACACCACTCCCATCACCATGCATGTACACGAAGTTCCCAACAAGCAGAATGAACCCGCAGAGGATGCATGTGATACACGCAGAAAGCAAAACCAGAAGCACGTGCGGAGCGTCAGCCCCTCTGGGGAAGGAGGGTTTTCTTGTGGGGGGTGGGGGGGTGGGGGTCTGGGCAATGTGGATGAAAAGGGGCCCATGCTCACCTGCCAGGCTCAAGGAGGCCTGCGTGGTGGCCGCACAAACTCAGAGACCTAACATAGCCTCAAAGGATGGTTAGAAATTAAAACTTTTCAGCTAAAAGCAGGTTTTGGTGGGTATCACGTCCTAGGCAGGCATCTTCCCTGATGAAGGTCAACCTTTACCGTCACTGAGCCTGTCCATTGTCTTTTTGAATTTACTGTAACAAGTCTTTGGGATGTCAGAGTTACTCCCCCCCACCCCCCCAAATCCTCAGCACAGGCACCCCTGTGGAGACCACAAATCCCCTCCTTGTCATTGAGTTAACTGTTGACTGTTAGCTATCCTGCACCCACAAGTGTAAAAGAAGTGTGTGTCTATCATTTTACTTCTTATCCAATCCCAGAGGCTTCCCCGCACTGCTTTCTCCCGCCTCCCTAATCCATCACCAGAGGATTTCATGTAACCCACTTTTTTTTTTTTTTAATCCTCACCCAAGGATATTTTTCCATAGAGTTTTTAGAGAGACTGGAAGGGAGGGGAAGAGACAGAGAGAGAAACATCAATGTGAGAGAGGCAAATCAATTGGTTGCATCCAGCACTGGGGCTAGGAACTGAGCCTGCAACCGAGGTGTGTACCCCTGACCAGAATCAAATCTGGGACCCTTCAGTCTGACACTAACCATTGAGCAAACTGGCCAGGGCTGTCTCCTGTTTTGATTGTAATGTAAATAAAAATAAAGTGCAAAACTGCCGTTCTCCAGAGCATTATCTCAATCCGTTGAGATTTTGCTTCCTAGCAACTGTCAGCAATTTGGCTGAAATAAACTTGTAAAAACTCTATAGGTTTGAATGTTTCTTATGGTGACAGCAACGCCCCTCACTGGGTGTACTATGTGCCCGTGCATTATCCAATTTGTCCCTTACCCTCCACAGACCGGTTTTATGCATTCTTCTGTGTGATGTAATTCACACAGAAAGGCGGACTGCATCTGGCTGGTGGGCAGTGAGGTGCTGGAAACACTGCACATTATTCTCAAGTTAATCCCGGCATTTGCACAAGCAGACTCCACATCTGAGTGACAGACAGTAGCTGAGTGTCCATTTGCTTGCTCCAGGCTGGGGAATGTGCCCGGAGCCTGAGGCCACGTGGGTCCACTGAGCCCCCAGGGGCAGAAAGGGGGTTGGGCCTCGGTGACAGAGCCCTCTGGAACCCAGAGGGAGGGCCTGACTGATGGGGTGGGGGTGGGGGAGGTGAGCAGGCCCGGTGGGGATGTCTCCGCCTTTCCCCAGCAGTGAATGCACTCCCCCTGTCCGGACATTCCTGACTCTAAGGGCAGTGCACATGCTATGCTAAAGATGCACTTGACCAGAATCGCTGGAGAGGGACTGATCGCTCCAGGTCCTCACCAGAGAGAATCAAACACTTCTCCTGCTCAGGCACCAGACCAGACACTGCTGTTCCCCTTCATTTCAGCAGGAATTCAGCTATCACCAAAGAACACCCTTTATCTGATCGCATTTTATCTGACCTGCCCACCCTCTCCTTTAGGCATCCCCCCTCCTGTCTGACAGCTTTCTGGCCTCAGCGGCCCAGGCCTCACGTTCAGCCTCTGCCCCATGTTTCAGGCTGTGGTTCCTTTTGGTGTTCTCAAGCCCCCTGCATGGCCTGTGCTTTTCTTTACTGACCTCACAAAACCCCGGAGGCATGTGCCAGCCTCGCTCATGTTGGAGAAAGCCATGCGGTTGGCAAAGCCGAGGCCACCGCTGTGCGTGCCGGAACCCGTGAAGGAGACGGCCACTCCCAGCAAATGTGTGCACCTGCTGGTTCCCTGTGACCATCAGCCGCTGCCATGCGAGGCTGGAGAGCCGGGGGCGAAGGCAATGGCAAACTGGGCGCTAGGCCTCCTGGAGCAACGGAATCAGACGTTCCCGAGGGCCCAGGACCGGTGGCCGGCTCTGCGTGGTGTGGGGCGTCCCTGGGAGCCGAAGATGGTTTTAAAAAAGGCCCAAGCCCCAAACTTCCCTTTCCTTGTCAAGCTAAAGCTCTTCCCGACATAAAACCCAGTACAAAGGCGCCTGAAAGTGTGTGTTAAATACGACTCAGGGCAAGTGCCGGTAGGAACTTCGTGTCTTTCACAGACAGAAATAAACCGATACTTTTAAAATAACGAGGAATTGCAGTCTTCTTCCATCCACACATAAGCATAACTCAAGATCCGTACTTCATAAATGCGCATGCAAATGTAAAAACACTTACTGCCTGTTTGAACACTCAGGATAAAATCAAACCTGCAGCCTAAATACCTTAGAAATTAAGGGTTGTGAGAAGGGACATCGGAGAACTGGGCTAGCTGTCCCAGCTGGGGTCCTATCCAACGCTGTGCCCCAGAGAAAGCACAGACGTGGGCTCTGGGAGTCAGATTTTCAGTTCGGGGGGGGGGGGGGTTGCACAGACCCTGGCGCTAAGCCACTTTCTTGCCTCTGCCTGCGAGGAGCCTGTGCTGACCCGCAGTTCTGCCTGATCCTGAGGCCGGGGGAGGCAGTGGTCACAGCAGCGAGTGGAGTGTGCTGTTAAGCAGTGAGGGGAGTGTGTCTGCTACGCAGTGAGGGGAGTGTGTCTGCTAAGCAGTGAGGGGAGTGTGTCTGCTAAGCAGTAAGCAGTGTGTCTGCTGAAGCAGCCGAGCTGGACCCAGCGTCTGGGATGACAGCTTGTTTAAACATGTCATTAATAGAAGCATCTTGGTCACTGTGTGTGAGCACTAATATCCTCAACTAATCTGCCAGCATGATCCACAGCTTGGTCATTAGCAGTTTAAGGTCTGTTATCAGTTTACTTAGAGGAGTTTTTCACTGGCCAGATTGCCTTCAAAGCACCTTATCAATTAAAAAATATAAAAAATCCCGCCATAGTTGGTTTGGCTCAGTGGATAGAGCTTGGGCCTGCAGAGGAAGGGTCCCAGGGCACAAGCCTGGGTTGTGGGCTTATCCCCAGTAGGGGGTGTGCAGGAGCCAACCAATCAATGATTCTTTCTCATCCTTGATGTTTCTCTCTCTTCCTCTCTGAAATCAATAAAAATGTATTTTTAAAAATCCCATTTCTCTCAGTTATCAGGGAATGTGGCTTTCAAAGATGATTCTCGTTTAATGCCTCCTTGACTTAATACCGGTACCCATGGAGTTCTAACAGTAAGTTTCCCTCTACTGGCCCCTAGGTGTTCCTGATGCCCAACTTTTCACACTGACAAAAAATTCACAGTAAGCAAGCTCTCAACCGACCAGGCGCTGGGACAGGTCCCCAGGCCGGGCCAGCGCGGACGGAACGAGCGGTCACTCCCTCAGCCCGCGGAGGGGGCGCGGGGGGGCCCACATCCTCTCCGTCTGGAGCCAGAGACGCCGCCAGCTCCGGCAGGAAAGCCGCCGCCGGAGGGAATCCCGCAGCCGCAGGCGGGGCCTCCCCCGCCGCCTCCCCGCAGCCCCGCCGCCCGCTCCGCGCCGCTGGCAGCGCGGGGAGGACACCCCGACGCGGGAGGACTCACCGAGGCCGCGGCTGGAGGGCGGGCGGCGAGGGGCTGGTCCCGGGGCTGCAGGCGGACCTCGCGGGAGGCGCACGGGGGAGGACGCCGCGGAGGGCCGGGAGCCGGGGGGCGGGGCCTGGGCGGAGTGGGGCGGGGCCGGGAGCTGGGGGGCGGGGCCTGGGCGGGTGGCGGCCAGGCCACGCCCCCAGCGCCAGAAAGGCCTGGGAGGTGCCTCTGGCCAGGTCAGGCCTGCCGCTCACTCAGGCGCGGACAGTGAGCGCTGAGACAGGACATAAGCCACTGCCCTGGCCTCTGCGGAAGAGAAAGGGACCTCGGCCTTTACTACATGCAGCGCCTGCACGGGTGCAGGTGTGAGCGCATTCCGGCTGTTCTGGCCCTCCTGGACCTCCGCTCCTGCAGGAGAGTGAAAGGCACGGGGCCTGCATGCGGCCTCGACGCGGGTGGTGCAGCGCTCACCCACTGTTCTGCTTGCAGTTCACCTAAGCCAGGGCTCACCCAAAGCTGCCAGGAAGCGCCGAGGTCCTGGGAACCACGCCTCCTCCAGCACACCCTGACGTGGTGCCATGTCTCACAGATCAGGACGCTGAGCTTTAGGGTGGCCCCTAGCTGCCCACTGTGCCCGCGGCCAGGGCAGCAGGGCTGGGCCAGGCCTGCAAAGCCTCCCCGACTTGGAAACAAGCCAGCGGGCCGAGCGACCGGCTTGTCCGGCTGCGAGGTGCAGCCATAAGCTTTGGACTTGACCTGGATTCAGTCCCCGGCTCCATGTTTGAAGGAGTTGGGGGTCTTAGATAAACTAACCTTGGTGAGCCTGGTTTCCTCCTCATAAAAACAGGGACAGTGACCTTGGGAGGATGACAGCAGACGCGGGAGGCGCCTGCCCGTGTTCAGGAGGCATGTTCCTTCTCTATCTGCCCCTGACCCCAAAGACTTCCAGACGTGGTCGGGGGTGGAGCATCCCGCTGGCAGACCGGGCTGGGTGATTATTACCACTGGATAGTTAGGACACACTTACACTAAAAAGCTGTTCGGTGTTTATCTGAAATGCACATGTAAGTGGGCACCCTACAATTTTATTTGCTAAGTTTGGCAACCCTAAGGGTTAGCGGAGACCCACAGGGAAAAGAACTTTGAAGGCACTGCCAGTCCCAGGTGCCAGTGTGCTGGGATCTGTCCCAGGTGTCAGCGTTGGGGACGGCCAGCCTTGAAGCTTGCTCTCCCCAAAGTGGGCGCTGCGGACGCCCTATCCCAGCGCTCTCCCAAGGGTGCAAGGAGCGGCTGTGCCCTGGGGACCACAGCGCCTGCTCAGCGAGGATTCCTTGGCCATTTTGTCTGGGGCCCAGCCGGTAACAGAGGACAAATTACTCTGTCCATCAGCGAGCTTGATAGGGATCAACTGTCACACTGTATTTCAAGCCTAATGAATACCTAATGATACTGAGAATGTGATGAGAGACGTCCCTAACATCAGCAGGCTTACTGGGGCTTCCGAAAGGGGCTTTGAACTTTTTTAACTCTTTCAGAAGAAACACAACCTGTAAGAATGACTTACGCTGAAAAGCAGGTTAACATGAAAATCTGTAAATATTTAAAACTGAAGTATTTTACAAACTTATGGAGACGGGGAGTGGAATGTGGGCACCAGGGGCTGAGGGGAAGGGGTGAAGGAGGTGTCTGATGGGCAGTCTCAGGTTTGTAAGAGGAAGCGCTCTGGAGGCCGGATCCACAATAAGGGGAATATATTTAACCCTCTGAGCTGTACATTCACACATGGCTACATTTGGTGGCACATTGCATGCTATATATATTTTACCACAACTAAAAAAAATCCTCTCCTGCTGGAGTTAGAAAAAAGAACACCGCGGAGAAAAACAGACAGACAGTGTTTTCCCACAAGAGAGTGTAAAGCCGAACAAGCCCATTCCTCTCCCGGAAAGTTCCTACTGGACAAGTGGCAATTATCTATGGCCTCTCCTCGTGCCATGGGACTCAGTGTGTCCTTCCTGAACACAGGGACCGGATTAACCACATCGGCCACTGGAGCAGATAATGAGGCCGAGGCCGTGTCACGTTGTCCTCAGGGTCTCCTGAACCAAACCAAAGGCACTGAGTGTGTCTCAGATGTAGCAGTCACCCCGAAATGCCATCCCTTAGCTCGGTCTGCATGCCATGCTACCTCCTGTTCCCACAAATGCCACAGCCATTGTCTCAGCCAGCCTCTAGCTGAAAGCCCAACCAGATGGGCTTCGTTTTGATGCCGAACGGCAGTGATGGGTGTAAGGGCCCAGCTCACCCCCGGAGGGGAAAACAGAACCCAAATAGGTCAGAAAAGTCCTATCTGCTCATCATTGATCAGCACGCTGCTGCCAGTAGCTGTTTAAAGATGCAACAGTTTGGAGTACTTACAACATACTGGGCACTGAACTAAGCACAAGCATGTGGCATGGGTTACTTTAATAATCCTTTTCAAGGTAAAATTACCACCCCCGTTTTACAGGTGGGAGGACTGAAGCTTAAAGAGGTGATGATACTGTGGAAGCCCACACAGCTGCTCGGGGTGGAGTTGGGACTCGAACCCAGCGGGATTCAGGGTCAGCTGGTGTGCAGGGCATGCATTACCGCCAGGAACAGCTGGCAGCAGCGCCTGGCGTGGGCCCAGGAGTCTGCAGTCCAGCTGCATCTGCATTGCCAGCCCCGCCCAGCAGACACCCATAACACCTTCTGGGTTCTCTTGTGAGGAACTGTCAAGTGGGAAGGCAGAGTAGAAATTCAGAGATTGTGGATTCAAGTCCAAGTTCCACCATGTCGACCATAAACAAAAGCTGATCAGATATTCTGTCAGCAAAAAGAACTTATTCGGGGGGGGGGGGGGGGGGGGGGGGGGAAGAAAGTCTTGCATTCTGGTAGGTGGAGCCATAGTGAGCCACATGCAAGCTCAGAGACAAAAAAGTACCTTCTAGAGCTGTGGTTGGCAAACTGCGGCTCACGAGCCACATGCAGCTCTTTGGCTCCTTGAGTGTGGTACTTTCACAACATACCACGGCTTGGATGAGTCTATTTTGAAGAAGCAGTGTTAGAAGAAGTTTAAGTTTAAAAAATTTGGCTCTCAAAAGAAATTTCAATCGTTGTCCTGTTGATATTTGGCTCTGTTGACTAATGAGTTTGCCGACCACTGGGACCTTGAGGGAAGAGGGAGTGAGGGGAGGGTTGGTATGACTATGGAGTTCGTGAAGCTCGGTCCCTTCCCCTGCGACAGACACAGGTCTTCCAGTTCCTGCCCTGGATAATGTTTCTGGCATAAATTTTGACAACCACATGTGGAACAGACATGTGACCTGGATTGCCAGGCCTCCATCCCCACCTCTGCACAATGAGCATCTCAACAGGACAAGCTGAGGAGAAAGTGGTATAGTAAGCATAGACAACAGCAAAGGCAGCATGCATAATGAATGAGAGCCTGAGCTCTGCCACCGGAGGGCCTGGGTTCAAATCCCAGCCCTACATCTTTTTTTTTTTTTTTTTTTTTTAATATATTTTATTGATTTTACACAGAGAGGAATTGAGAGGGATAGAGAGTTAGAAACGTTGATGAGAGAGAAACATTGACCAGCTGTCTCCTGCACACCCCCCACTGGGGATGTGCCCGCAACCAATGTACATGCCCTTGACCGGAATCGAACCCGGGACCCTTCAGTCCCCAGGCCGACGCTCTTCCACTGAGCCAAACCGGCTTCGCCAGCCCTACATCTTACTAGCTGTTGTGACCTGGGCAAGTCTCTCATCTTCTCTGGGCCTCAGTTTTCTCACTGGTAAAATGAAGACAATAATGCTGCCCTAATTTTAGAGCTGATACAAGGATTAAGGGACTGACTATTTAGGAAGCTTTTAGAAATGAGTATTCCAGGTGCTAGACTGTTCTAACTCCTTCATACGTATTTTTTGTCTTGATTTTCACAGCAGCCCTCTGAGGTAAAGGTAATGCTACTCCCCAGCCCTCAGACTTGGGAGATCAGGTGTATTGGAATCAGAAAGGACTACGAGGGCCCTAACCAGTTTGGCTCAGTGGATAGAGCATCGGCCCACAGACTCAAGGGTCCCAGGTTCGATTCCAGTCAAGGGCATGTACCTTGGTTTTGGGCACATCCCCAGTAGGGGATGTGCAGCTGATGGATGTTTCTCTCTCATCAATGTTTCTAACTCTCACTCTCTGTAAAAAATCAATAAAATATATTTTTAAAAAGAAAGAAAGGAAGAAAGGAAGGAAGGAAGGAAGGAAGGAAGGAAGGAAGGAAGGAAGGAAGGAAGGAAGGAAGAAAGGGCTAAGAGGCCCCAGACATACATGTAGAAGCTGGTTTGTAGAATTCTGTGTGGTTCCACCTTTCCCAGGGGAGGTGCTGTGTAGACCAACATGAAGATCCCTTCTTCTAAAAAAAATGTTTTAATTGATTTTCAGAGAGAGAGGAAGGGAGAGGGAATGAGAGATAGAAAAATCAATGAGAGAATCATGATCAGCTGCCTCCAGCATGCCCCTGACTGGGAATCGAACCAGTGACCTCTTGGTTCATGGGTCAATGGTCAACCACTGAGCCACAGCAGCTGGGCCAGAGGAGCCCTTCTTTTAATGACCCATTCGACATCCAGATCTTCTCCACACCTTACACTTTCCACAGCCACGGGATTTGCATGTCCCAATGAGGAAAGAAAATGTTGAGTGTGGGCCCACGAGTCCTCCAGTTAAAAAAATCATTGTCCCCCTTGTTAAAAAATCATTAAGAATTACCTGGCAACTGAGGAGCCTCTGACCAAGTGTGACCCTCCTGACAGGGACGCTGTGTGGCTGCAGGGTCACACGCCCATGCTGCCAGCCCTGCCCACAGCTTTTCCCTGGTGGTTTCCGCTCTCATAATTGCTTCCTTTCTACCTGCTCAGCCTCAGCGCCTGAGCCCAGAACTGAGTGAGATGTTCACCAGGCTCAGGGCCTCCTGGAGGCAGAGGGCAGCGGTGGCAGGGGAAGGGTGAACCCTGGGTTTGGAGAGTTCTTTTTTTTTTTTTTTTTTTTTTTTTTAAGAGAGAATGGGAGGAGGGAGGAAAGGAAGGAGAGAGAAAGGGGAGGAAAGAGAGATGAGAGAGACACATGGATTGGTTGTCTTCTGCAGGACTGGGACCTAGGATGGAATTTGCAACCCAAGTACCTGCCCAAAACTGGGAATCAAGACCGTTGGGTGCTGAGAACCAAGATCAATATAATTAATATAAATGGGAGAAGCCTGTCAGAAGGCTGACCTGGGCTCCTCTGATATTCCAGGGTGAATATCTGCATTTTATCACCCACTGCTGACTCAGTGGCCTACAGCAAACTCCCTGCAACCTGACCATCTTACTGTTTACTAAACATCACCACTGATAGGTCTGCTGGCATTGCCCAAAGGAATTGTGTATTCTAGTAAATAAAAGCGGACAGGAAGGAAGACTCAGTGGAACTTGGCTACTACAGTTAAGCTTTCCCTGGATTCCCCATAATTTCAAATTCATATTTCTTGTCTTGTGTGTCAATGTGCGCATCAGCTCTTTCTCCAAGCCTTTGAACCCGAGGCCACACTGGCCATGGCTTCACAATTTAGGATGTGGGGCGACGCCCTAACCCCTGAGCCACAGCAGTTGGCGGTTTGGGACACGGCTGTCAGGCAATCCATAGTAATCCACACCGTTTACACTCATTTTGAAAGAGGACTCTGTGCAGGAGGAAGTCACTACGCTAAACTCTTAAGTTTTAAAAAAATACAAAATGACAAAACAATTCTGACTGCAGCACTACATTTTCACTGATAAATAAAAACACGCTGACATACAAAGAAGAAGAAAAGTTGGAGAGTTTCTGCCCCCATCACCGAGTCGGCTCTTCGTTGTGACAAAAAAACATCAGCCCTTCCCGCCCCGCCGGCAGCCAGGCGGCGAGCACGAGTGCTGGGCTGAGAGGTGAGGATGATCTGGATGCCTTCATCCCGGGAAACGACACGTGACCATGTGCGCGATGGAGGCACTGACAGATACGGATAAGGAATCACTGTGCTGCACACCTGACTCTAATATGTGATATGTCTATCTACCTCAGTAATAAAAGTACAAACAGAGCAGACACTGCTGATATTTCCAGGAGGACACTCAGCAGCTCAGTGGCCGTGAGGGGCCCCGGGGCAAGCTCAGCGCTGCCCCCTCAGGACTCCTGGTGACACTTACTTTATCCAGTCACTGGAGCAGGTTACTTGTATTCATTTCCACGTGTTCCTCTTTTGTGAGGGTTCTTTCAGGGAGAAGCCAGCACTCCAGCTTTATTCTGGTGAGCTGAGCGGGGCGATGCCAGGGCATGGGCCCGCGGAGGCAGCAAGGCCCGACACCTCGGGCTCCCGGGCCTGGCAGCTCCCTGGAGGGGGAGCGAGAGCCTGTGCCCGAGACACAGGCCAGCCAGCTGAAGGTGGGGGAAGACTGGGCCCTGGGCAGCCCTGTGCGGACATTCTTAAATGTACACGATGTTCCTATAGTTCCACATGCCTGTAATTGTCTAAGGAACTAAAAAAAGAACACACACATTCAGAATACTAGTAGGTATATGGGGCTGTGTGAACAAAAATGAACGGCCACAGCAAGCCAGCTTTCAGATCTGTACCCTGTGCTTGAATGTATTGGTATGCAGGTGGAGTTTCTTTCTTACCTTTTAAAAGAATGGATAATATGTATACTTTTGTTTTTCTTTCCATGTCAATAGTATGTTTTATGTAAGTACTAAACTCCTTAGGTACTAATTTTGTTAGGTAAGATCCAATGTTTTAGAATATCCACCTTACATTCTTATATCCTGAGCCCCCAGTGCATGGTGGGATGTAATTAATTCATCTGTCTTGCTCCCAAAATTGAAACTGGGGTCACAAAGAGGTATTTGCCTAACATTTTCATACCAGCATTATTCTTAAAAGCCAAAAAGTGGAAGTAATATAAGTATACATCCATGAATGGATGGATGAATACACAAAATGTCATATATAGATACAACAATAATGGAATATTATTCAACTTTAAAATATGGGAAATTCCACCTGGCCGATGTGGCTCAGTGGTTAAGGATCGATCTATGAACCAGGAGGTCACAGTTCAATGCCTGGGTTGTGGGCTCAATCCCCAGGAGGGGTATGTGGGAGGCAGCCAATCAATGATTCTCTTTCATCATTGATGTTTCTATCTCTCTCTCTTTCTCCCTTCCTCTCTGAAATCAATATAAATATATTTAAAACACACACACACACACACACACACATATATATATATATATATATATATATATATATATATATATAGAGAGAGAGAGAGAGAGAGAGAGAGAGAGAGAGAGAGAGAGAATTCTGAGAGAGAATTCTGGCATAGGCTGCCGCATGGATTGACCTTGAGGACATTATGCTATATGAAATAAGCCAAATACAGAAAGATGAGCATGAGGTACCTAGAAGGCAGTTTCGTGCAGACAGAAGGGGAGTGATGGTTGCCAGAGGCAGGGGGAAGGAGATGAGTTATTGTTTAGTGGGCACAGAGTTTCAGTTTCTCAGGCTGAGAAGTTTGGAGGATGGTGGAGATGGTGCACACATGTGAATGTACTGATACCGCTGAGCTATGCACTAAAGGTGACTGTGACGGTAAAACAAACACACATCTCACTGTGACGGGGGACTCAGGGACATGGAAGCAGACCCCCAGGCACTGAGTCTCCGCGGCAGGTGCTTTACCTCATCCATTCTCACCACGAGCCTCCTACTGAAAGGGACCTCCGGTTCCGATGGCTGGGGACTGGCACAAGGTCACCCGCCAGCAGTGGGAGCTGGTCTCAAACTCTGCATCCAGAGCCATGCTGTCCCCCATGGCCCTCTGAGGGTGCGGGAGGGCTGGGCTCGGGAATAAAGGCAGACCGGACCCTCATCTGCCCCATCGCCGCCTGCGCTTGGGCCAGCGCCTCCCCCATGGGGGCATTTCCTCTCTGAGAACGATGGGCCCAGCGGAGAGAAAAGGAAGGAATTCCTGGGCACTGAAGAGTGAGTGCTCACTTCCTGCCTTCTCACTCCTAAGCTATCTCCTCAGTGACTAATATTAGACGCGGGCCACTCCACTGATAACTCCACTTAGCATGGTGAGTCCACTGCCTGCTGGACACTCTCAGGGACAGCAGGAGCCGTGCAGGCCTCCCTGCAGGTGTAAGTGACACTGGCTTCCGAGGGAGGCAGGGAGGCCGGGAGGCCGGGGCTTAGGCCTGGTCTTGTCTCCCTGACCTGTCCTGGATGGACACTCCTTGTCAGGGGCATGTCAGCTGTAAAACGAGGTTCCCAGGCCTGACTCAGGGCAGCCCTGCCCCACCATCCTGCGCGTGGAGCCGATGGAAAGTGCCCTCTGCAGGATTCCAAACTGGGAGCTATTCAGAAAGGCGTGCAGAACTGGATGGATGTCTCCCGGCCTGAGACTTAATAGTGTTAACATCGAGGGAGCGGGACGCTGCCAGAGAGCCGAGGCCCAGGCTGCCCGCCTGCTTACCCTGACAGGCGCTTCCACGCTGAGCTTCCAGAGACGGCCACACACAGCGGCCCCACAGAGCTGGGCTGGCGAGGTGCCCACACGCCAGGACACCTTGGCTTCTAGAGCACAGCACGCTCATGTGGGTACGTGCCACGCACCATTTCTTAACCGCACCGGCAAGGTGAGGCTCCTATGGTATCAACGTCGTAAGCTGAAGACAGTTATAGTTAATATGTATAAAACCCGTCACACAGCCCAACACCTGGGACTATTTACAAACCATTCCAAATAAAATCCAAACGCCACAAACTGACTTACAAAAGCACTTGTCTGTCTCTCTAAGTCACTTCCTGACACAGGTCACTTCACAGGACGGGGAGAAATGCCGCTTCTCAACACCGTGTCCACAGAAGCCCTGGCTGAGGCCAGCAGGGCGCCCCTCTCCTCCCGCTTCTCTGTGCGGCCGGGGAGGCCTGGTGGCTGCAGGGGCGGGAGGCCTGACCCGAACTGCCCTCCGGCCGAGGCCGCACAGCAAGCCCTTCCCCAGCGCAGGCCGCTGCACCATGCACCCACAGCCTGCCGCCCGGCACAGCAATAATAACAACAACAACACTTACTATTTATTGAGACGAAACCTGAGTCCAGACAGGTTAGCTCCCGTTACACAGCGAACGGGGCTGCCAGAGTCATGCTTCCACGCCAGAGCGCCGCCTCACGGGGGACGGTGAGTCCCCGGCACCTGGGCCTGGGAGCGCCCCTGACTTTAAAGGCCCTGGAAGTGGGATAACATCTGAGAACTTTATTTTATTCACTTATTTTTAAAATATACTTTTACTGATTTCAGAGAGGAAGGGAGAGGGAGAGAGAGAAACATCAATGAGAGAATCATGGATCGGCTGTCTCCTACCTGCCTCCTACTGGGGATGGAGCCTGCAACCTGGGCATGTGCCCTTGACCCGAACCAAACCCAGACCCTTCAGTCTGATGCCCTATGTACTGAGCCAAACGGGCCGGGGACATCCTAGAGCTCGAAGGGTCCAGAGGTGCACCGTGTGTGTGTGGGGGGGTGTTCTCTGGTCCCCTCCCATGTTAACTTCTCTCAGGGCCGCTGAGAGCTCCTGTCCACGGGAAATAGCTGCTTTGGTAGCAGCTGGTCTGTGGGTTAACCCTCCACTGAAGCTGGTGACACACTCTCACTCTGCCCCCGCACTACACTGTGAGTTGTAGTCACTTCCTGTTCTTATGAGCAGAAATGCCCCACCGCATGGTTACTTGTTAAAAAAGAAAAAGAAAAAGAAAGGGGAGAGGAAGGGAGGGGTGGGGAGGGCTGGAGAGGGGAGGGGAGAAGAGGGGAGAGGAAAGGAGGGAAGGGGAGGGAGAGGAAGGCAGAGCTTGGCTTTTGCAGGCTCATTGGTGGCTGCTCAGAGATAAAGCCCTCTCCCTGCCGAGTCAGCTTTCAGGAATTCTCCGTTTGTCTGTGTTGTGTTACCCAAGCAGCTTGTTATCTTTGCAGCTTAAGGGCTGACTTGGAAATTCAGACTGTCAACTATTTAAAGCACATGGAAGTCCCCACTCCACTATTTCAATGAACTCTCAGCGAGGTTGCCTGCTGGTTATGACACCGTTAACTTAAAATATTCCCCAGGAAGCAGGGCAGGGAGCAGAGCGGCATGGTTAAAGGCCTTCTGGGAAGAGGAGCTGAGGAAGGCCAGGCAGGCAGGGCCGGCGGCGGACAGGGAGGAAGCACACACAGAGCTCAGCAGCTATGGGAATGGAATGGATAATGCAGGCTCGGAGCGCCTTGCTGACAGTGGGCTGCTGGAGGGTGGTCTGTGCGATGAGAGAGATAAGAGATTGATGGAATCAACAGCAAACATGAAGCTCCCATCCTGGGGTAGTGCTGGCATAGAGCTGACTTGGGACTCACTGGCCATGTGACCACGTCTCCTAGGCCTGCAGTTGTCATCTGCTCACTTGTTAAATGCAGATTGAATGCAATCAGGGTGGATGTCTTAAATAATGTCGTAAAAAGCACTCAGACAATATACACACTTGCTTTTATGGTTAGGTTGGGAGGAGGAGAATGAGCAGTCTGGGGGTTGATAAAAAAGACAAAAGAAGGGAGCTGACAGACAGAGAAAAGGATGGACGGATGGACAGGCAGTACTTAGAGATGACGCAGAGGGAGGGGTGGTGCAGGAAGAGGTGGCTGGGAGCCAGGAGCAGTGGAGTGCAACTGGACACACTCAGCTTGAGAAGAGGGAGACAGCCACAGAGGTGGTGGGCCAGAGCAGCCTCCACGTGCTCGGACTGACAAAGCCATATTGCCCTGCTCTGGGAAGAGTGTGAGGCCTCTGGTCTATGTTTCAAGCTCAAAGCAAACTCAGCGAAGTTCTAAAAGCCAAAAGCTGCAGCCATGTGTGGACAGGAGTCAGGGGAATGTAGAACTGCCCGAAGCCTCCTTTCTGGAGCTGTTCCTGTGAGGGAGGCCCTGGTGCACCAGCATCCTCCATCCCAGGCTGGGCTGCTCGGTCCAGGCGTTCAGATGGCACTGGGATGGCTATGAATTTTGTATAACTGTAATTTAGCGGTATCAAGGGTGGAAACATTTCATTTCAGCACTTTGCCTCCTTTAAGGAATTCCCCTTTGCTTGCTTCTACCTGAGAAACATCCCTTAAAAAAATAATCACAGGTAACCACAGTCCCAACTACACAAAGTTGCTCACCACAGCATTATTAATGCTAGCAAAAAAAAAAAAAAAAAAAAAAAAAAAAAGAGAAACAGTTCATATTTGAAATAACAGGGAAGTGGCAAATTGTGTCCATCAAATTGATGGAATATGAACGTGGCAGTTGCAGGAACTGTTCTAAGCACTTTGTAAATTTTAATGCATTTAATCTTCATAGCAATCTTATGGGTAGTATACTGTTACTATGCCCCATTTTACAGATGAGGAAACTGAGCCTTTGAGAGTTTAAATAACTTGCTCAAGATTACACAGGTAAAAAAATTTTAAAAGATAAGAAAAAGTCCTAGCTGGTTGTTCAATGGTTAGAGCATTGGCCCATGGACGGAAGGGTCTGGGGTTTGATTCCTGATCAAGGGCATGTACCTCAGTTGTAGGCTAGATTCCCACCTGGATCAGGGCGAGTACAAGAGGCAACCAATCAATGTGTCTCTCTCACACTGATGTTTCTTTCTCTCTTCCCCACCCTCCCTTCTACTTTCTCTAATAATCACTGGAAAAATACCCTCAGGTGAGGATTAAAATAATAATAACATTACACAGGTAACCAGTAGCAGACCTGGGATTTGAGTGAGGCTGTCTGGTTCTAGCATTTTTGATCTAAACATGGCACAACATTGCACCAAGGTATTTTATTTTGCCCGATTTTCTTAAATTAGTTTTATAACAACGCTCTGGAAATAAAATATATCCTCTCCATCAGGGGAAACCAGATAGCAACTCAAACTCTGTTTCATTATAAACCCAATGACCCAAGTTCACATTTCCCGTTCGGCCTCTCGTCAGCAATAACCAAATGACAATTTACAACATCTTTCCACATCATTCATCTTCTCAAAACCACAGGCAGCCTTGCCTGGGTTGCTCTGTGGTTGAGTGTCAACCCATGAACCAAGAGGTCACCAGTTTGATTCCTGGTCAGGAAACAAGCCTGGGTTTGGGGGCTCGATCCCCAGGAGAGGGCATGCAGGAGGCAGCTGATCAGTGTTTTTCTCTCTCATGGATGTTCCATCTCTCTACCCCTTCTCCTTTCTTTCTAAAATCAATAAAAATATATTAAAAAGATTTTAAGAACCACCCAGCAAAGTTGCTATTTCATTAATCCAGATTTACAGATGAGAAAACCGAGGCCCAGAGGGACAAATGGCTCACTCCAGGGCCTGTTGCCAATTTCTTGACTCCCAATCCCATGCTCCTGTTGTTCAGCATGACTTAGACAATGTCAAGTCCACGTCCCCGTCACTTCAGGCCAGCAATCACTCGGGACCCCACCAGGACCACGCCGAAGTGAAGAAAAGGGACTGGTTTGGGCTTGGCCAGGCTAACGGGCCAGCCTGCAGCCTTAGGCCCAAAGGTCTGGAAGACCACAGAATGCTCCTCTGGGCCTTACAGCATGTGGAACCCCCTTTCTTTCCTGTTCTTTCCCCTGACACCTCAGTGGGCTTCTCCAGACCCACCTTAATCCCAGAGTCTCGTCAGAGGTTGCCGAGAGATGGGACAGGATGATGATAATGAAGAGGGCAATAATGGTATTATAGTAATCGATAATAATAAAAGCATAATATGCAAATTAGGCCAGACATCCTTCTAGACAAAGTCGGGGCTCCGAGGGAAGCCCGGGTCCCAAGTGCCAGAGGGAAGCCGGTGCCAGCAGTTGGGGGAAGGAAGGCCTGCTCTTGCATGAATTGTGTGCCTCTGGCCTCTAGTTAAAAATAATAACGAGAGTGTAGAGAGCTCGCTGCAGCCAGAGGCCGCCTGGCAGTGTCTGCAGACACCGAAGCCCACCACCGTCCCGGTTGGCTGAGGGAATGAGCCAGAGGGAGTGAGCCAGAGCCTGCCTGGGAGGAGGTGGGGGAGGCAGGGCTGGCCACCTCACTGCAGAGCACTCAGGCCCGGGCCTCCTTCGTAAATCACTCCAGACTCAGCCCCACGCGCATTCCTCTCATATCTGATCTTCCCGGGAACCGGCTCCCCCGGGAGAGAGCCCAGGGAGGACCCAGAAACCAATCCATCCTCACTTTATCTCCTGACATTTCCTTTTAATTACGAAAATGCTGCTGCCTGGTTTTCATAATTCCTTCAGACACATTTCCTAACCCGGAACGACTTTAAAACACGGTGAGCACACGCGGAGCTGGCAGGAGTGGCAGGCGGTGTGCACCCCAGTCGTCCTGCCAAACCCCAGGGGCAGGCAGACAAGGGGCGTGGGGGCTGGGGGAAGAGCCACTCTGGGCTGGAAGGCGGGCTGGAAGGCATTAACTCGCACCAGTCCCTAAGGGGCACCGGGCCCAGAGGCCTGGCTGGGAGCGCAGAGCTGATCTGTAAATAATCTGCGGGAAGCCTGCGGAGTCGAACATTAACTCGCAGAGGCAGGCTTCCCGCGGTGACTGGCCCATGAGTGATTGGCCCCTGGTCCTACTCACAGGCAGAGGCTAAAGCCAAGCACAAACCCTGGGAGCAGCCAGCCGCAGCCAGACCGAGTCTGGGTGGCCACGCTACAACTGTCGGGTCAAGTGTGTGCAGGGTGAGGCCGGGGGCAGCTGCAGACAGAGCCCAGTAATCCCTAACGCAGCAGCTGACGGGCTCACGCTCTCTGTGTTTACGGTCTAACTCTTCAAACACAGGGTTATTATACGTTTCAAAAATCAGCACTGGCTCCCAAGGCTTTTTATAGATGGCTTTGTCGTGCTAACAGAGGACAGAAAGTGGAACTTGGAGGGCCTCTCATTACAATTCACCGTCACTCTGGACTGGAAAACGGTGAGAAAGCTTCGCCGCCGGATTCGTTAACGGGGGGAGAATAGGTCTCTCTTTGAAGAGGGCAGCCGTCTCAGCCTCATGCCTGGGAACCTACTTTCTTTTGATTTTGCATGCGTGGTCATTCAAGGGAGCAGAAAGAGACTCACAGTGACGTCAGGGAAGAGAGCACTTTACCTGGAGTAATCCCCTTTGGCTTCCTGGAATAAAGCAGAGACAGACGATCAGTGTGTGTGCATGTTAATTACGCTAAAAGGTACATTTTACTGGCCCTTTGCCCTCTCACAGTCCCCGCGTTCTGCTCTATTTGGAAGAACGGACACAGAGAACACTTTCTGTGACCGCCGGGAAGAACGTGGCGGGTCAGAAAGCGCCGGTAGCCAGGAAGAGACCGCTGTCTCCTCTAAAGCACAGCCGGTTATTTGCTCCGAAGAGCACGTGTGAGTGCTTGCCTGTGGGAGCGGCGCCCCTTTTAAACCCCGACCAGGTCCGTCAGACGCGCTGTTTACCCTTTTTAAGCCAGCGTGGGGCAGCTCACTTGGTGGTTTGGGTTTTTGTTTTGTTTTGTTTTGTTTTGTTTTTTAGCTACCAGTGCCCTGTAACCCAACCTCAGGAAAGTGTCTACAGAAGTTACCAAACTTAAATGTAGATTATGGCCCTCCTGACAACGGCGGCCGCCTCCTGAACTCCAGGCCCGGGAGCCCTGCCCACTCCTCCTCCGTCCGGAGCAGCCTAAACTTCCTTTTCCTTTGCGATCCAGTCTCTCCCCGCGGCTCACGCAAACCGTGCTCACACAGAAAACGGCCGCTCGCATTTTTCACTGGCAAACAACCAGCTGGCTTACAGACCACCAGCCACCGGCCCACGCAGAAGTTTCCGAGTGCCGGCCGTTCACAAAACCAGCAAACAGAAGGGAGCGGTCAGGTCTTACCTGCAGGGCCAGCGCCGCTAGCCTGAAGACGGTCTCGCTGTCCACCTCGATCTGCCCCTGTGGGGAGAGAGAGCACCGTGAACAGCCGCCCTCCTTGCAGCAAATGCGGGAGCCGGGGAGCTGTCACCGCTTGGCACCTCCGTCTGCGATCAGAGGCAGAGCATACCATTGTGTGAGAGGGAGGGGGCGGGCAGGGCGCCTGCAGGGCTAAGAGGAAGCCACATTGTGTGCGTGGTGTGTGTGTGTGTGTGTGTGTGTGTGTGTGTGTGAGAGAGAGAGAGAGAGAGAGAGAGAGAGAGAGAGAGAGAGAGCGAGCGCGCGGAGGGGAAGGGGGGAGGCAGAGAATTAGCTGTGAGAGTTTGCTTAGAAAGCACTTCTGGAAGGAACATGAATGACTTTGAGGCTGAAAATCCAGACAACATCTAAAACAATAATTGTTACCTCTACAGGTTCATTTTTAAACTAAAGATTTTCTTAGATTAGTTAAGTGTTTTCCTGAGAATTTTTTTCTCTGTGCCATAGCATGCTTATTTTGGTATATACACAATGTAAATATTTAAAAAACTATATAAATTCACCTCACACCTGTCAGAATGGCTACCATCAATACATCGACAAATGGCAAGTTGCTGGAGAGGATGTGGAGAAAAAGGAACCCTAGTACTCTGCTGGTGAGAATGCAGACTGGTGCAGCCACTGTGGAAAACAGTATGGAGTTTCCTCCAAAAAACTAAAAATGGAACTCCCATTTGACCCAGCGATCCTACTTCTAGGAATATATCCCAAGAATCCTGAAACACCATTCAGAAAGAATGTATGTACCGCTATGTTCACAGCAGCATAATTTACATTAGCCATGATCTGGAAACAGCCCAAGTGCCCATCAGCAGATGAGTGGATAAAAAAGCTCTACAACATGGAATACTATGCAGCTGGAAAAAAGAAGAATCTCCTACCCTTTGAGACAGCATGGAGGGACCTGGAGAGCATTATGCTAAGTGAAATAAGCCAGCTGGAGAAAGACAAGTATCACATGATCTCACTTATGTGTGGAATCTAATGACAAATAAAATAGATCCAGAGACATGGATACATGGAACAGACTGACAATTCTCAGAGGAAAGGGGCAGGGCGGGGGCGGGGGCTGGAAGAGATTAACCAAAAAACATGCATGCATATATGTATAACCCATGGACACAGACAACAGAGTGGTGAAGGCCTGGAGGGGGTCAATGGGTGAAAAAAGGGACATCTATAATACTTTCACCAATAAAGACAAAAAATAAATTCACTTCTGTGATGATACATCATTGAATTAATATTTGTACCATTATAGATCAAATGTAAAGCCTTAAAAAGCAGCTGCATCAGCCCTGGCCAGTAGGGCTCCTTTGGTTGGAGTGTGTCCCACACATGCAAAGGCTGAGGGTTTGATCCGGTCAGGGCACATACCTGGGTTTTGGGTTCAGTCCCCAGTTGGGGCAGGTATGGGAGGCAACTGACTGTTTCTCTCTCCCTATCTCTCTCTAAAATCATGAACAGAGCCATGAGTGAGGATTTTTTTTTTTTAAATCAGTTACAGCAAATGCTTCAAAGACTAAAGTTCTGTTGCTTTATGTTGAAGTTTGATGAGATCTAATTTACCATTTTTCCATTATTTTATTTTTTCATCCTTCAAGATCTGAAATTAATATGGTAGCTCTGGGCCTCAGTAACAGAACTGCTGTTCAGTAGCCTGGTGGATGCACAAGTGTGTGCGGAGGGGGAATTGCTTCTGTTAATAACACTCAGATGCGCCTTCATTTATTTTATTGAAATAGTGATATATGTAAATACCATTACTGCATTATGTAATAGATTGCAACAATATGTTGTTTAGCAGGATCTCTGTTTAAAATTGTTTGTGTGCATGACATTCTAGCTTGTAGGCATACACACGCGTAAAAATAATTCTACGCCACCCACCCCCTGCCCAGTCCCTGGACAAACAGAACCTGAGGGCACCATGTTCCTCGATGGCACTCCCGGCCGGGCATCGCCCTGCACGCCGTCCCCCTCTCCCTGGGATCCAGGCCGAGGCTCCCACCGCCCCCAGCGTGCCAGGCGGGACCGAGGAGGTAGGAGTGAACGCACCGCAGTGGGTCTCAGAAGCAGTGGGCCCGGAGGATGTCCTGGAGGGTGATGCTTTTCTCTCGGGTTTCTGAGGGGTTTCACTGGAGTTTCCCAAAACAGAACAAATCGAAAGCCACGAAACGACACCAAACCCCAGGACGCTGCAATGTCAGTAGAGGCATGCCCATGCTCCTCTGTTACAGAGTGAACGCCATCCACTCCATCCACCAGCATCTAGTGTCCCTTCCGGAACCCGAGGCAGCGGCCTGCTTCAGGGTTTCTGCTTCACACACCGAGGCTCGGGCTGTCAGCTCCACGCTCACCTGTGACCTCTCGAACCCGGGCAAGCGGTCAAAGGGAAGCTGGGCCCCGGGCGCATTGGTGGCCTGTCTTTCAGGCGGTTTTCTGCTGGAAGATGACGGAGCAGTGACGCCGGCAGGTGAGTGGAATGCTGATAACATGGCATCTCAGAAAGGTTCAGTTCCTTAGTTTCAAAGTAAAGGAGCTCAGGCAGACTCTAAAATGTCTTTTAACTTGCCATTGGGCTGACACTCAAAGTCAAACTGTCTTAAAATCTCAGCAAAGAGAAAAAGTGAATTATTTTGGGTATGAAAATGACTAAAGCTGAATAAAATATACAGAAAGTATTTGCCAACCCTCTGATACTTCATGACCCACTCGGCCTCCTAGAACCTCGGGTGAGTTATCCAAACAGCATTTTGGACACCAACTTTCCAACTGAGCGAACGGCAGTGCAGCCGATAAAAGACCTCAGACAGATACCCTAAGGATGCTGCCAGTGAGCCTTCACGCGGAAGGTCGGGTCGTTGTAGTAAAAAGGCTGGAATGTGGAGCTGGGCCTGAGCGTACCAGGCGGGGACAGCCCGGAGAGAGAGGGGGTGCTCCCGCTCACCCCTCACCCACCCAGTTCTGGGGGAGGAGGGAGGATGGGGTGGAGGGACCGGACCTATCAGAATCCAGGGGAGAGAGGGTGCGGATTTGGCAGCGCCTCACGTTCCTCAGCCCCCATCTCGCCCTCCGGTTGACCTCTGTTCTGGAAACTCAAGGAGGCCTATACTTTTTTTCTGTGGAGTTCACCAAGCCATGGAGCAATCGGGAATAATGCTATTTGCCTGGTTCTCAGCAATGCCATGAGGTAAAATTTAAGGAAAACTTAGGTGGAATTGTATAATTCCATGCCTGAAACGGGAAAGTTCTTTATGGTGGAAGCTGGGACAGAACATGCCTCCTACAAGCATGGCAGCGCGGTAACCCTATAGGCCCGGCAAGCTAACACTGAGAACCGATCTCCTCCAGAAACGGGATACCATGCTGGCGGCACAGACAGGGGAGCGGGCGAGCCAGGCGGATGAGGTGACGGGAGGCACAGGGTCACCGGGAACAGGACCCGGCTCCCTCGGTAACGTGACCGCAGCGCGGGGTCCATCGCCAGGTCACTGGGACCGTCCACACAGGACACCTTGTTTTCATCCTGGGCTTGTTGGCTCAGTTGATCAAAACATCATCCAATGTGATGAACTCTAGGTTTTTGCTTCCAAAATAGGAGAACAGAATTTTAAAGAGTTTTAGAATTTGGGAGTGAAATTAGTGAAACTCTGATGCCGTGGTTTTCGAACGCTGGCACTCCGTGGGGACATGATCCAATCCCACAGCTGGTGCCCACGCTCTTGTCCACTCTGCTGGACGCTAGTCGACTTGCTACAACTCCAGTGCCAACAGCTCACCAGGAATCTCCAGGAGACATGCTTCGGTAAAAATTGGAGCCAGGGAGGTCAGAAAAGTGACTCCAAATGCCCCCTCTGCTATTGGGGGACAATGTGTCCTCATCAAGCACCCACACTCGTAGTCAAACGGGGAAATTACTTCTGATCCTCGTTCTGCCTTTCCCGTGTCCATGTTGCTCTCCGTGGTTCTGCACTGAACCAAAGAGAGTCCTCAGCGCCTTCGGACGGAGAGAAAGGGCTTCTTCACCTTGGTTGCCAGTTGCGTCCATTGTTGAGGTGCACTGGTCTTCAGGGTCTGGTTAGAGAACCAGCTCCTGGAAAAAACGATGTCTTAGGCATTGCCCAGCTGCCCTCCTGTGGTTTGCCACGAGGCCTGCACACGGGGCGAAGGCAGATGTGGTAAGGACACCAGGGAGCCGGTGGGTGCAGCTCTCTGGAGCCTCTCTCCCTCTGAGGACACAAATCTGTGCATGAGCCACAGCGGGCTAGGGAGCCGGGATCTGAGAGCTGACTAGGTTT
Source organism: Pipistrellus kuhlii (assembly GCF_014108245.1). Classification (NCBI taxonomy): domain Eukaryota; kingdom Metazoa; phylum Chordata; class Mammalia; order Chiroptera; family Vespertilionidae; genus Pipistrellus; species Pipistrellus kuhlii. The sequence continues at coordinate 2,482,003 of NW_023425416.1, read as the reverse complement.
TGGACAATTAGCTAGCAGAGGGGCCATGGCAACACTTCATACCTACCTACTGTCTAACAAGGCAGTTTCTAAAGCATGTGTTTGTACTGATTTCAGAGAGGAAGGGAGAGGGAGACACATCAATGATGAGAGAGAATCATTGATCAGCTGCCTCCTGCACACCCTACACTGGTGATAAAGCCTGCAACCCGGGCCTGTGCTCTGTCCAGGAATTGAACCGTGAGCTCCTGGTTCATAGGTCAACGCTCAATATTGAGCCACACAGGCCGGGCAAGGCAATTCTTGTCATGCCCACAGCTACCACATGTGTACCCCGTCCTCCCCATGGGCAAATGAACCCAAACTTCCTCCTTGCTGTCCAAGCTGGTTGTGGGAGGTCATGCTTATGGAGGATGGATTCAATGATCTATTGCCTGTTCTTTCCTAAATCAGGGTTTTGCAACCGTGGCACAACTGACATCGAGAGCCGGGACCTTCTTTGCTGAGGGCTCTTGTGCTTTGCTGGGCGTGAGGCAGCAGCTCAGCCTGAGCCCTGACGACCAAATGTGTCCACAGGCATTTCCAAAGGGCCCTGGGCAAAACTGATCCACTTCACTCTAAGTTTTCTTTTCAGATTAAGCTAGAATCACCTGAAACCTACAGAATTGAACCACAATGTTGCAGATAAAACTGTGTTTGGTACTGTGCTTGGACATTTCTCCACTGGCTTCAGTTGAGAATCAGTATAAGAAACAACCCTCAGAGCCGTGGCTGCAGTTGCTCAGTCAGCTGCAGCATATTCCTGTGCACCGAAGGGTCTCAGGTTCGATTCCTGGTCAGGGCATGTTCCTAGGTTGTGGTTTTGACCCCAGGTGCTTGGGGTGCATGCGAGAAACAGCGGATTCATATTTCTCTCTCACATATGTCTCTTCCTTCCTCTTTCTAAGGTCAGTAAATATACTATCAGGTGAGGAATAAAAATAAATTTAAACAAAGGAAAGAACCCTCAGAAATTCCTGGTGTGTGAAGGACATAGCTGATTCCATCCTCTCTCGTCCCTTTACGTGGGCCTGGGAGGAGTTTCCGCTTCGTAGGACAAGGAGTGGCTGCGTTCTTTCAAGCGGCCGCTTTGTTTGGACCTCGATGACCATGGTGAGCTGTGCCGCTGACCATGACTGCTTCTCTGCTTTGGCTCTTAGGAGAACCTGAATTTCACAGCCGTGGGCTCAGTGCTTTATACGAACCATGCTGGATGTCTTCCACTAACCTTAACCCTGACGGCATCTAATGACTCCTACCTTTCGTTTTCCACTTACAGATAACTCTGATTTCATCACTTGCTATGTTTTAGAGTGTTTTCCCCTTTATTGAGGTACACGCAATAAAATGCACAAATCTTAGTGTGCAGCTCAATGAATTTTGACGCACATACATTCATGCAACCATCACACACCCCGGTCAACATATCAGATATTTTCTACCTTTTTCCTCTGAGGGAAATGTATTTTTACACACCAATAAAATTATTTTTGTTAATTAGAAAAGTATAAAACAATAGCGCAAAACTGTTTGAATTTGCAATTCCTTAATTGCTAACCAATTTGAGTGTTTCCTTGCAATTTCATTTTATTTGCTATTGCCTGGGTATGAAATAAGCCTTTGCTCACTGACCTGTTTGAGAAAGAACTTAGATTTAATTTGAGCTACAAAAATTAACACCTTTTCTCGTCTATTGGGAACAAATTGTGTCCTTTATTCTGTCCCCCTTTGCTGTATCCGCCTCCTCCCGGCCTCCTCCCGGTCTGTGAAGTCAGAGTGGACTGGGCCCATCTCTCCCACTGCGAGAATCTGAGGGGCCCCAGGCAAGTTATATTTTCTGAAACTCAGTTCCTCTCTTGCAAAATGGGGACTGATAATGTTGGCTTTCCTGAGTTGTTAGGGCATTAAAGCAAGTACAAGTATAAAGCATTTATCATGAAGTCTAGCACTCCAAGGCTCTCTCAATGTGGTTCTTTCTGTGTTAATGTTTGCCATGTTGCTTCTTACATTCTTATATATCATTATATCTATGGTTATCTACTTTGTTCTGGGCACTGTTCAATTTTTGTGTCGTTCTGTAACATGTAATCACTGTTTTATTCTAATATGTTTCAATATTTGACAGAATAAACGCTTTAATTTTGTATAATTCTTGATAGTCTCTTTCACTTATTTTTTAAAATAATCTTGTCAAGTTTTAAAAAATAATTTGTCTTCTTCTGGGTAATATGTTTCTATTGAAATTGCTTTATAATGATCATAAAGCTTTATGATATACCCCATAAAGATCACATAATCCGGTGTTTGGGTTAATACTTAGTGTTTTATATTTTCCTATGTTAAATGGGCTACTTTTTCATTCTACTGCTTATCTGGTTATCATTATGTAGGATTATTAGTTTTAGAGTATTTAACTTACATTCAACTTCTTCACCAAAGCCAATAATGCCAGTAAGTTTTAGCTAATTTGTTTCCATTTTGTAGGCACATAGTGGAATTGTCTCCCAACAATATTTAGGTGTAATTCTTTGCAGGAAGTTTCTTATTTCTTTTTTTATCTAATTGCTAACCTATTCATTATTTAATAAAATGCTATTTAGCCTCCATATGTATGAATATTTTTGAGTGTTTTTACTGTAGTTGTTGTCTAATTTCATTCTACTGTGATCTGAGAAGATGCTTGATGTGACTTCAACCTTTTTGAATTTGTAGACTTGATATGTGATTTTTCTTTGAGAATGATCCATGTACACTTGAGAAAAATGTATATTCTGTAGCTCTGGGGTGAAATGTTCTATAACTGCCAATTAAAAATCCATCTGATCCAGTGTGTCCTTTAGAGTCACTGTTTCCTTATTAATTTTTTGTCTGGAAGATCTATCCAGTGAAGTGTGTGTGTGTGTGTGTGTGGGGGGGGGGGTGTTAAAGTCCCCTACTGTGATTATGTTGTCAATCTCTCTGTTAAAGTCCTTTAGAAGTTTTTTTTATATATATTTAGGTGCTCCTATATTGCGTGCATATTTTTACCAGGGTTATATCCTCTTGTTGGATCAATCCCTTTTTGAATTATGTTAGACTTATGTAGTGACCTTTATTGTCTCTTCTGGTGGACTTCATTTTAAAGTCTATTTTGTCAGATATGTGTACTGCTACCACAGCTTTTTTTTTTCTTTTCTTTTTATTTCCATTTTCATGGAAACGTTTTTTCCATCCCTTCACTCTCATCTTGTGTGAGTCTTTTGTTCTGGGGGTGGGTCTCTTGTAGACAGCTTAGTTGGGTCATGTTTTTGTATCCATCCAGCTACCCCATGTCCTTTGATTGGAACATTTAATCCATTTACATTTAAGGTTATTGATAGGTGCTTATATATTGCCATTTTAATTCTTTATGCCTATGTTTCTCTCTCTAATTTTCCTTCTCATTACAGCAGTTCCTTGAGTGTTTCTTGCAGTGATGATTTGGTGGCAACAAACTCCTTTAGCGTTTTTTTTTTTTTTTTATTTCTGGCCTAGAAAGCCCTTTATTTCACTATCTATTTTGAATGATAGTCTTGGATATAGTAATCTTGGATTCAGATCCTTGTTTTTCATTACTTTGAATACATCAGGCCATTCCCTTGTGGCCTGTAGAGTTTCTGATGAAAAATTAGCTGACAGCCTAATGGTAGCTCCTTCATAGGTAACAAATTGCTTTTCTCTGGCTGCCTTTAAGATTCTCTCTTTGGCTTTAATTTTTGGCATTTTTATTATAATGTGTCTGGGTGTGGGCCTATTTGGGTTTTTCTTCCTGGGCATTCTACATGCCTTCTGGACTTGTGTGACTTTTCCCTTTATCAGGTTAGGGAAGTTTTCTGCCTTTATTTCTTCAAACACATTCTTATCCCTTGCTCACTTTATTCCCCTTCTGATTCTCCTATAATGTGAATATTGTTCCGTTTCACATTGTCCCACAGCTCCCTTAAGCTGTCCTCCTGATTTTTAATTGTGTTTTTTTTTTTTGATTCTCTGATTGAGTGACATTTTTTTCTACTCTGTCTTCTCATTCACTGAGCTAATCTCCTGCTTCCCTTAATTCTCCTGCTGTCTATTCCTTGCACTGTGTTCTTTATTAGTGCTATGTCATTTTTCATAGTTACTATACCTTTCTCTTGCTGTTTATAATCTTTGCCATCATTATTCTGAACTTTATGTCTGATAATTTTCTTACCTCCATTTCATTTAGCTCTTCTTCTGGAGAATTTTCTTGTTCTTCCATTTGGGACTTGTTTTTTTGTCTCCCCATTTTGGGTGCCTGTTTGGGTTTGTGTCTATGTATTAGGTAGATCTACTACACCTCTCAATCTCTATTGCAGATGCTGTTTCTGACTAGCCCTGAATACTCTGATTGGAGCTACCAGCAATCCACAGCTTGTGGCTCCCTCTGCTGGGGCCAGCTGCTTTTGGAAAAGACCAAGATGTGCACCAACATCTGTTTTTCCTAGTCCTGGGCCCTGAATTAGATCAGGCAAAGACTCAATGCCTCCAGAGACCTGCCTCTGCCTGTAGTCTGATTATATTCAGACTTGATTAACCTCAGGCTATCTATCACAGGGGGAGAGGTTTTCCAACAGGATGGGGCAAGTACTTCTGCCTGCAGGCTGATTGTTATTCTTAGTCTCTTGATGGGCCTCAGAAATTCCATAGGGTGGGGCAAGGGGTTTTCAATAGGATGTGTCAACTGCCTACCCCCAGGAGAAAACCAGCTGGAAATCAAATTTCTGCAGGAGAAAGATGTCCCCACAGCTGAGATATTTCTCTGGAACTTCAGCTGCGATCTGTGGGAACCTGACCAGCTCTTTTGTGCCTCCGCACTTTCTATCAGTCTGTGCATGGCCTCTACTTGCCATCCTAGGTTATCAGGCTTCTCTTAAGCTAGTTTTCAGTTGTTTATTCAAGATGGTTTTCCTGTATTTTAGTTGTAATTCCAATTTGGTTCTGGGAGCATGTCAGAGTAGCTTCCACTTATTCTGCTGCCATTTTGGAATCTCCTATATGTCTTTTTCCTCCCTCCCTCCCTCCCTCCCTCCCTCTCTTCTTCCCTCCCTTTCTTCCTTTCTCTCTCTCAGAATGCTTCTTGTATTTCTTGATTCACTATACAGTTTATTTGATTTAGTTTTCAACTCAGTACAGAATCCCAGCTCTCTGAACCATGAAAACCTAGCTCAGGCTTCCACAGGGACAGCAATAGGACCTGGAGGCATAGCACCTGGGTTGGCAGGAGTAGATATATAAACTCAAAATGCTAAACACTATCAGATGTTAGATGCCAAAGAGTCTTGCTTTCCTGGCTTCGCTTTCTAAAAATATAAAAGGAAAATAATAATATCTGTCTCACAACCTCATGGAGTTTGGAGAACAAAAGACAAAAACAAAACAAAACAAAACAAACCCCCTCCCCCAAAACAAAATAAATAAAACAACAAAAAAACAACAACAAAAACCTGGATGTTAAATATGTTTTGAAAAAAGTAAAAAAAGCATTACTAGAAAAGCAAACAGTACAGGTTTTTTTGTGGGTGTGTATCACAATTTCAAAGACCTGAGCAGTATGACCGCAGTATTTGGCAGACTGCTTCTCAGAAACTTGATCACAGTGAAGATAGGAGCAAAGAGAAAGTTAGCAGCATGTGGACACGTGTTTGACTGTGGGAGGACAATACAAACAAACATATGACATGGAAATGAGGAACGAGGGAACCCCAACCAGACCATGCTTTCTCAGGATCAGCCCAGGCATGGTTTGTAAAGTGCGTTTCACTTTTAGGTGGACAGGTGACACATGTTTTTGTTCTTTGGATAAAGTTCCAACTAATTTAATAGAAACCACCTCCTGGCTTCTAGCTTTTCCACTTAAAAAAAAAAAAAAAGAAAAGAAAAAGGAAAAGGAAAAAAAAAAAGGAAGCATTTTGAGCATCTAAATGAGTTACAAAATGGATTATAATACATTGAATACTAAGGAGTCCATGATGAGTTAAAAAGTCTTTTTCAAAGGTCAAGAAGGAGAAGGGAAACCGATTCTTTACAGATGAGTGCTAAGGAATGCTGAAGGTGGAAGAATTAGAGCCTCAGCATTTAGTCATCACAGTGCTGACTGAGCAAGTCCCACTGGAGGCCAAGAGCATTGGGTCAGACCTGGGAAGCTGCAGAGCCAAGCAGCTTCCACGAGTCAGTCCAGACGAGTGGCTAATCACTCAGGGGGAGGTGAAGAGAAAACTGGCAGATGCCCCTTCACCAAGGCCAAGGCGTGCGACAGCGAAGCCTGCTGGAGAGACACACGGGAAGGCTCCACATTGCTCACGCAGTGCTCCTGCCACAGGGGGTCAGGTTAGACTGGAGGCCCTCAGGCTGGTGCCAGCACAGGAGCCCTGAGGGCTCACAGAGAGCACAGGGAGGCCCCGCCCATGGAGCAGGTAGGACCAAACCAGTGTGGCTCTCTGTACTCTATCAAGTTCCCAGGCGACTCTGATATATGTCCAGCGTGATACATGTTTGGAATTGCTGACTTAGACACAGCCATATTTCACAAATTGAATTGAGAGGCAATGGGCTTATACTCTCAAAAATACCAGTGCAAGAGAAGCCAAAGGAATACTGGGCACCCGTCTCTAGTTCTGGAGACTAAAGTGTCCTGAGAACGAAATGCAGTGTGTGATCCTGGACTGGGTCCTGGGTCAGAGAAGGAGGAAAGACCATAGAGAACATTATTGAGACAATTAGAAAGATTTCAAATATTACACATTCAACAGTAAATACAGAGTAGATAGACACAGTTTGTGAAATGTGGGACAGATCTCATAAAATGCTAAACTGCACAGCAGGCAGATATCTGTTCAGCTCGTCGCTGCACAGCTAGCAGCACCTGTACCGTGCCTGGCACAGAGTGGACATAATAAATATTTCAACCAATTCATCTATATTTAAAAATGAAGCCTTTTGGTGACAATGCTCTACCACATGAGACTGAAAAACATCATCAGGACTCAGTCTCCTTTTCCCCAGTTCTTACTGTTACTTTCCTCCAGTTTTGAGGTCTTGGGGTTCTATTTTATTCCTTTTAAGTGCAGGAGGAATGAGATTATCACATGGTCAATATCAGAAGACAGGCTCCCATTAACCTTTTATATTTTTATTGATTTTAGAGAGGAAGGGGGAGAGAGAGAGGGATAGAAGCATCAATGATGAGAGAGAATCATTGATCGGCTGCCTCCTGCACACCCCACACTGGGGAGCAAGCCTACAACCTGGGCATGTGGCCTTGACTGGAATTGAACCTGGGACCCTTTAGTCCACAGGCCGACCTCCTATCTACTGAGCCAAACTGGCTAGGGCTCCACCAATCCTTTTTATAAACTCTTCCACCAACATATTTCCAAAGCAAGGGAGTGGCTGTCTAAGACCCTGCCCTGAAATTAAAGGCGCGGTGATCTAAAGCCCAATTGTTGGGTGACACAAGAAAGGCAGGGAGCCTAACTAGGTCAGGCTCTGCTAATGAGGGTGGAAGTTCAAGGCACCCACATCTGATATGTATGCAGGGAGACAATGGGCGAACAGATGAATCATCAGCGTGAACAAAGGCTCCAACCAGCTCTCAGCTGCTGCTCTCGCCTTGCTGCGGACTTGAACCACAGCGTTCTAATTGCTCCGATGCACACTGACACCCACTTACAATTACAATCTGAATTTGTAGGCGTGGAGGGTTCTGATGGAAACTAGTCATATATAGTTTTTTAAGTACAAGGTGCTTACCAGGTAATCAAGGATGATTAGAGGGAGAAAAGGATGAATCAGGAGCAAGAAAGTCATGGTCATGATGTTAAAACTGAGCCTTTGAATGAAGAAGCCCCGCCGACGTTAACATCCTCTCTGGATGGTTTGCATGAGTAGACATGCAACAATACTTTTATTTTCAGGACTATTATGCATTCATCTGACTGGGCCTCCCATTTATAATTTTTCCCCCCAACAGGACATATCTAATTGAAAATATGTTCACCAGCATTCTCCCTTTGTGCCATAATTGTGGTTGTTTATGCTCAAATAATTTTTTTTTTTTTTTTTTTTATAACTGAGAGCGTTTTATAGCAGTCCTCTTGGGAATTTTAGAACAATAGTGCCAAGAACAACAACAAAAACAAGAAACACTTAGATGCTAATCATCTGTTCCAGGAGGTGGACACAGGTGGACTCACTGCATCCCCAGGACAATCACCCCACAGGTGAGGGGACTGATGCTCAGGAAGGCAGAGAAGCTCATGGCCAGCCAGCCTGTAAATGGCAGAGCCAGGATTGGACGACAGACGGATGGGACCTCCTGTCTGCAGCCCTCACCCCTTCCATGGCTTGCATCAAACCACACTTAGAATGTCTCTCCAGGGAGTAACGAAACTGGTTAGTTTGAAATACTTACTGACTTCACTTTAGCTGAGATAAACTCATAAGGTCTAAAATGTTAACTATCTGTGCCCAATTCAATAGGTTTGCCTGAAATAGATATCTCACTCTATTAAGCAATGAATCCATATTGCAAAGCATTAAATATTAGGCCGACTTAATAATGAAATGGAAGTCTTCTATTCAAAATCTTTATTCTGAAAAATATAAAGACAGCCCTTCAAACCTCATGCATACCCAGAAAGGCAGGTTACATCTGCTTCTAGAATGGCTTAAAAAATATAACAGAGAGATGATAAGCGGACAGGTAAATGGATGGATAGAAAGAAATAGTTGGGTAAATTTGTTTTTGGAAGTTTCTTTGCCATTTTCCTTTTGAATTACATGATTTATGTTTTCAAGGATGTCAACCTAAGCATTTTCAAAAGCTAGAAATGTACAATGAAATTTTATTTATAAAATAAATTGAGAAAATGACTTATAAGGTCTTTTCATCCATCCTTAGGGTTTAAAATTTTATATTTTCAGCTGATTGAACCTTCTACCTCCTACTGCCATTCAAGCATTTATCATAGTATTTTTATGACATTTTTTTGAGTCACAATTTAGCTGTAATAATACTCTTATAGCCCATTTCTGAAGCGATGACTTATCAAAAATATGAATACTGGGTTTAAACGTTTTAAGATAATTTAGGTTAAGTGCTGCCATTGTGAAACGCAGGGCTTCCAATTGGCTTGTCGGTAGCTCCTTTCAATGAGCTCAATGAATACGTGAGAGGCTACTTGTGCTGGCCACACACCAGCGAACAAAGACTCCGTTCTGTGTAACCCTCTCCCCTGGCGGAGCCCGCTGCAGGCTGTTTCTTCCCCCCACTCCGTGACCACGGCCTTTTACCTCCGTGGGCCACGGCTTTTCATGGAGGACCCGCCATCTTCCCCTTTACCATCCTGAGTGGAGTCCCTGAGGGTTAAAACTGGCAGGAGTCATAACTATTATTATGGCAACTTTGATTCTCACCAATGCACAAGGCAGCGCATATCTGGAAGTCCACAGCTTGAGACACATCATTTCCACGTAAGGAAAACAGGGAAGCCACATGAAACAGGCACGGTGCAGTGCTTACTATAAGCTTCCAACAGCCCTTTAAGATGCAGCACTAGAATTCTTTGTTCCTTCTGCACCTCTCCTTTTCAAACCAAATCTGATGCTCAGTGTAGGGACTTTCCTCAGTGACTACCAATGAGGAGGCTTGCTACCTTTCCATGGACAGAGTTTACAGCCTGCAAAATGCAATTTCCAACCCTTTAAATTATTCCAGCATATTGAAGTGAACTTGAGCTAGATGGAGTAATCCCAGGTGTGCGGTGCTGACACAGGGGACTGCATACAGAGGAATCGCTCTGGGTTCTGGGAGGTCACACTGAGTTGCACAAACGCCTCTCGCTGAAGGTGTTACCATAGGGGCAGTAAGAGCCTTCCCATGACGTGCACTCTGAAACCCCTTTGACAAGAGCAGGCCAGTGGAGCAGCACGACATTATCAAAACATCTTCCTAGGTTTTAGGAGAACGTGTCTTAACACACGGCCCCATTTGGATTGAGCAGGTGCTCACTGTGACTGCTGGGTTGGTGCGTTTCTCCACCTGGTCCCTCCACCCCAGCTCTGCCCGCAGTCACTCCCGGCTCCGCTCAGAGGGAAGCGGGAGGGCCCCTGTGGTCTGGTGAATGGTGGGGAGGGAGAATCCATCGGAAGACTTGGTGCCAATGTTTTAGGTTGAACTGGACTCCCTCTGTACACACTCACTGTCCTCGAGGCAGTCAAAAGTGGATGACTGATTTTCTTGATAAGCCAAGAAGCTAAGAGCAGAGCTGCCTGTCTGTAGCTGACTTCACAATGATTCTCTAAACATCTCCGAAGGTGGCTCCAGCGACCGGTGCAGCAAAGGTGACTGACCAGGGAGGCCAAATGGGGTTCCTGTTGGCTCAGCATATGAAATTCAAAGGACACAAGTACCACAGCACTTCTGGAAAACTGAGTTTAGGGGCAGAAGCTCTATCGTAAGTTGTGTAAACAAAATAAAATTGAAAACTGAAAAAGTCTTATGATGGTTACTCAAAACTGGTTTTTCAATTTAACTTGATCTTTTCACGAGTCCATTTTAAAAAATTTGACTTGTTCCTAGTGTAAGCTACATGGATTTTGCTCAGGTGGCCAATATCTACAGCTCTGTGCCAGCGGAGGGGACATAGGGATGAACTGCAGCCGACCCTGATCCCAAGGAGTCATTAGGTTCTGGGGTGGCAGACACGTAAGCAAAGAGTTCATTATGGCCAGCAGGGAGTCAGGAGGGGACAGGCTGTCCTGGAGCTGGAAGAGCGGAGCGGGGAGGAAGTGGTGGAGATGGAGCACACAAGGCCAGGAACGCAGTGACGGGGCAGGGCCTGGGGCTGAGTCTGAAGCAGTGGGGGAAACTTGCCGGAGGGAAATGAAGGGAGAGAGAAAGGCATCCAGCACAGAAGCGAGGACAGAAAGCAGAGAAAGACCTTCAGCAGAGGCACAAGCAGATCAGGAAGGCGGGAGCTTGAGGAAGACCGTGTTGTCAGGAGGGAGAAGTCATTTCCGAGTGACCGCATGGTGAATGTGGGAAGAGGCAGGGTGATAAGCTAGGGCTGTGTGACCTATTAAGGGGCTTGATATGTAACCGCAGTGGTAATAATAGCAAAAATATTAATAGCAAAACAGTCTGTGCGCAGATACTATTCTACATACCATGTAGATATTAACTGATCCATTGAGGTAGGAACTATTATTATCCCCACTTTACAGTTGGTAAAAATGAGGCTTAACAATGTAAGTAACATGCCCAGGTTAGAACCAAGGCCAGGCCTTTGAACAAAGCATCCTGGCTTCTGTCTAAACTCAACCCCAGTGCATCACACAGCTTTCCCAGGGAGCAGAGCAGGCTAAGACGTTCAGTGTGGGAGGTACTAAGTCCTGTTGATTTTATGTCTAAAATGCCTTGATCTGGCCGTCCATTTGCTCATTCTTTAATCATCCACACGTTTGTGTATTTATCCACTCAACAACCTTTTACCTAACATCCGGGCAAACACTGGGAGATTGCAACATAAAGAAAACCTGCAAATTTACATTTAATGAAACACACATGGATTTTCAAAGTTTCTCTGCATCCTTCCCTGTGTTGTGGACTGATCTTATAATCCAAGACCATAGAGAAAATAGGAAGAAAAGTGGGCAAGATGAGGTCAAAGTAGCCAAATATATCACACACTAGTAAAAAGTGAAAAGTCTAACAAAATGCCAAATGTCAGCAGTAACTGATCTTAACTAAGAAAAATATACACTCAAAAGAAAAAAATAGGTCAAAATAGTGCAATTAATGCTCTAGTATTGGAATTATGTGTTAATTTTTTTTTGATTGATTGTAGTTTTCAGAATTCTCTAAGTTTTCTTCAATCAGAAAAACTGGTTCTGTCAGTTGTCCACCTTCCCTTTGCTTTCCTAGATAAAACTTCCATACTGCTTTGCCCAGTGAGAAAGATGACAGAATTTTTCTAGTGGAAAGAATGTGATCAACAAGTGTCTATTCTCTTCCTACAGCTTTAAAGAGACAAAGTTTAATGAATACAATAACTGTTTTTGTCTTTGCTTTCCTGATTGAAAACTAATTCAAGCTTCTTATGAAAGAACCAGAGGCCCGGTGCATGAAAATTCATGCACTGGAGGTGAGGGAGGGCTCCCTCAGCCCAACCTGCCCCCTCTCACAGTCTGGGAGCCCTCAGGGCGACCCTGCGATCAGGGAAAGGCAATGCTCCATCACACCTCTGCTGCTGCCACTGCTGGCAATGCAATCCTCAGCTGCCCTGGTTACCTGGGCCTCAGGCAGCCCTGGGCAGTTGGGGTGGTGAGGGGACCGGGGGACTCCAGAGGCAGGCTTGCAGAGCAGCCTGGCTCGCCAGCCTTGCTTCAAGCCTGCCATCCCGGTGGGGCTGAGAGGACTGGGTGCAGCCATCTTGTGGCTGTGGGTGCCTCCATCTTTGAGGGCGTGACAGTCAATTAGCATGTTTTCTCCTTATTGGCTGTGGGCGCCGCCATCTTTGTGGTGGCATGAGGTCATTTAACATATCCCCTCTTTATTAGATAGGATATCACTTAGCATTCCTAGAAAGGAAGAGCTCTTCCATAAAACCCTCCCTCCAAGAAATAATCACTATTTACATGCCACCATAGGTTTTTCTGGTTTTCCCTACGAGTGCATTTTATATACATAAAAGCAAATAAGAAAGTTAAAGCCGTCACCCAGCTTTGCTATTCTGTCACTCAGTCCGTTGCTAATGCCACAGTGCGGTCTGGGCGTGTCTCAGGTCAGTCGGGTTATTCTGCCCTCGTTAATGGCTGCACAGGATCCTAGCATATGAATGGCTGCTAATTTATTTAATCTCTGTTGAAGTGCATTTAGGTGGTTTAAGTTTCCCACTGTTAGAAATAACCATCTAAGATATTTATCCTTTCATAGTTCGGTAAAGTCTTGCAGGGATTTTTCCTGAAGTCGGTGGCATGTGGGGTGGAAAGATACACTCTCATGTTCATGGACCCGGGGCCAAAGTGCCCAGCCTGTGGCCTCCAGGAGGGCTTCGGAGCCTCCCATTCCCGGTCCGACGCCAGTGCCCCAGGCTCTGAGGGCACCCCGCATCCGGCTGCAGCCCCGTGTGTGGGAAGGGGTGTTGCCCGCAGTGAGCAGCACCGGGTCCGCCTACGACAGGGCACTCCTAGCAAGGTCTCCATCGAGAAAGGGGCGAGAGGGAGGGTAAACGTAAACAGGATGGACAGCCTGCAATAACTGCTTTTTAGGATTACCATGTTTGGCTCAGGTGTGCCTCCACATTTCTTCAGAGCACAAAGAGATGAGCGCCAATGAGAAAAGAAAGGAGCATAATGACTTTGAGTGAGGCACATGGACCCATTTTCTCTCCCATCTTGATGCGGTGTGTCCCACAGCCTGGAGGTGAGGCCCTGACTGCCTCCGTAACCAGGTCAGCAGCTCGCCTGACTCCGAGAACCAGAAGAGACCAGGTTTTATCTTGTGGCCAGCTCTAACAGGGCAACACCCAGGAGGCTTACAGTTATGTGGTTTTGCTTTATTGTTTAATGTGACAGAATATACTTCGGACTCTATTTTTAAAAGTGTGACCAGCAGTCCATTAATAAGCATTGTTTGAAATAAGAATTTCATGTGCCAGTAAGTTTGGAAAATACTGGGTTAAAAAATCACATGTTTTTATGTTGAAGAACTTCTTGAAGCATTTAATATATCAAAGCTTGTGGTAAAATCCAAGAAAGTGGTCTAATAGTCAACATTTCTTAAACTCTTTTTGGTATGAAAATAGCTTATGTTCATGAGATAGATTCTTGAGCTGTAGATTTAAAGCACAGTGTGTGTGTGTGTGTGTGTGTGTGTGTGTGTGTGTGATTACAAAATCCTGATTCTGTTGGTGAGGTTTCCTCTATTGCAGAGCTAAGAAAGTATTCCAAACTGCTTTTTCCATTATTGTAGGAAGGAGTAACACGTAACTTTAGGAATATATCATAGAAGGCGACATCAGACATATTGCCTTTAGAATGAACACAATACACACCTACACACAGATGTACAAATGAGAGAGTCTCCAGGACAGGCCACGGGAAGGAATTAGTGCTAAATATTATCCTACTGATAATGAGCGAACAAATCCTAGCCCTTATACTATAAGGCTTATAGGTACACAACACATTTTTACTGGATGAAGACATGAGGGCAGATGCTATTATTTCTGCCCAGTGACTGCTCCGCTGCCGGTGAGCCGTCTCTCCAGGCCAGACTGTTTACCTTAGCGACACTCCCGTTGCCTCACCTGTAAAGTGACAGCACAGAGCAGCGGGCGCTGTGAGGAGTAAATGAGTTGGCACCAGAGAGCAGTGCTTGCTCCGGGCACACTGCCCGCCTCCAGCCGTGCCCGTCTCCACCACAGAGCGCCCTCCTGCTTCTCACGCCTCTGCTTCTCGTTATGGTGAGAGTTGTGTACACACCGAAAGAGACGACGGCAAGCCCTGCTTTAATTTTCCACGCATGTCCGCAAGTCACTGATTTAAAAAAAAGGGATGGTGGAGACGAATGCGGATTGACTACTGAAATCACAGATCGGGTCCCCTGATTTCAGTAATCAATCCGCATTCGTCACTACCATCCCTTTACCGTCCGTCTGCAAAGACAGTGCCTGGGACAAACCTAAGGTTGTTTCATGCCAGTAGGCTTTTCCTCATTGGCAACAGGCTGCCCAGCGCGGACCTCAGCCCCCGCGCCCAGTGCTCCCACGTCCCGGCTCGGTTTCGGCGTTTCCCCGTCATCGCCGCCTGGCACAGGTGTTGTTTGTGAAGGGAGGTGTGGCCTGTGTTCTCACCGAGGAAGCCAAACAGGTTCCGGGGCCTCCCCGCATGACAGCTCAGACAGCAGCTCTCCCCGGAACGCCTGGTCCGCCTGGCAGTCCCACCTGGCAGCTCCTCCCCAGCAGGCAATGCCCTTCTGAGGCGCCCCCAGGGCGGCTGTCCCCGCAGGCTGTGCAGGTCACTGGTCCCTCACGCCTACAGGCGCCTCACTGACAGCCGTGGCTGAGAGCATCAGCAGGTGCAACACAGTTCAGAGTAAGAGCCACGCTGAGGGGCATGGACACGCCCATCCCCGCATGGGCAGGGGGCAGACTGCCCTCGCTCGGGCGGCAGCAGGTGAGGGGTTAAACCCACGGGCTCTGGCTGGCGTCATGCTGCCCCGGGTGAATCCCAGCACCTCCCCTTATTAGCTATGTGACCTGTGTGTGTTACATAAACTCTGTCCTCAGCATTCTCATCTGTAAAATGGGAGATAATAATAGCACTTATCTGGCAGGTAAGTCACCGAACTTACCTCATAGGATTGGCGTGGGAACAAATGCATGCGTGCACGAGTGAGTGCCCAGCTAATGACATGTCAGCTGCGATGGCCATGCTGTTCTGTAACAACAGCCCCTGGCTCCTGCGTTAGGAGAACACCTTCATTTCCCCAGAGCAGGGACTAAAGGCCGCTGAGGTGAACAGGTGCCTCTGAGGACCACGGTCTCCTGACGGTGTCACTTGCCAAGGACGCTTTCCCACCCACGAGCTCCGTGACCTTACATGAATCCGTAGCCCCTCTGCACCTCCGTTCTTCTGTCTGTACAACGGGGCCACCCGCTTCCTTCCTCATGGGCCGTGGTGGGATCACATGTGCACCACCCGGCACAGGCAGGATGCCCAAAAGGTGCCCTTCCCTCCCTCAGGCTCCGGGCTGGCCTGATGCTACACCTTCCTCTGCTCGCTGTTCCTGAGGTGGGACACCCTTTCTCTCCCAAACACCCGGAAGAGGAGAAGTGAAAGGTATCTTTCTAGTGTCTTGTCTCTGGACCTTGACCCACATTTCTCAGAGTGCAGCTGAGCTGAATTGAAACCCGGCCCCATTTAACCTGCAGCAAGCCCCCAGGCTCCTCAGCGTTTTAAATAACGTGCCGATGGGGCTGGACTCCGTGCCCACACAGCCATGTTTGCATAGCCACGCAGAGCTTCGGCAACTGAAGAAATCACATTTAACATATATATATATATATATATATATATATATATATATATATATATACACACACACACACACACACACACACACATATATATATATATATATATATATATATATATATATATATATATATATATATACACACACACACATTTCAGCGAGGAAGTGAGAGGGAGAGAGAGACAGAAACATCAATGATGAGAGAGGATCATTGATGGATTGCCTCCTGCACGCCCCCTGCTGGCTATCAAGTCCACAACCCGGGCATGTGCCCTGACCTGGAATAAAACCCTCAAACAGTGCAAATCACATTTCTTGCTAACCAGGCATGTAAGGAGATACGTGGCTTTCTCAGTAGCTACAAACAAGAGCGCTCTCTTCCCCCCTGCGTTGCTCTCAGGGAAGGCAGGCCTGGCGGCGGGGAAGCTGCCTGTAGGGAGCACAGGGTGTGTGTGTGTGTGCACATGGAGACAGCGATGCAGATGCAGGCTGCCTCACTGGGGGAACAGCCCTGTGTGCACAGGAGCCCCTCGCAGTCAGATATGGTGCTGGGCCCTGCATGAGCAGCTACCCGAATCCGTAATGGACGCCCACAGCCAGTCACCCCTCCGTGCATCTGCATCTGTGGCTGTTCTCACGCTGCTCACTTTCTCCTGGGCCGGGAGCAGGGCATCCTCCAGGGAATGAGCTTCAGTGAGCACACACCTTCAGCAGCGACCTGAAAGCCACTCACCGAACAGCTGGGGGCTTTGTTCCTTGTCATCTACCCGGTCCTGTGCCGTGTCTTGTGTTATTGTCTCTAGTCACCTGCATATGACTTAGATGGAAAACATTCCACACTAAATTCCCACAACTGAATTAAAAATGACCCTAGGAACAGCCAGAGGTCATGGCGCCTTACGACATCATGTTGCATAAAAGTTCTAAATGCTTTCCGAGTCCCTCTCAGAAAGAAGCTCCCAGGGCCCGACATTCACAAGATAAAGCAGAATTTAAAGGAACCTTGCTTTTATATATTTTTTACTGATTTTTTTTTTTACAGAGGAAGGGAGAGGGATAGAGAGTTAGAAACATCAATCAGCTGCCTCCTGCACACCCCCTACTGAGGATTTGCCTGCAACCAAGGTACATGCCCATGACTGGAATCGAACCTGGGACCCTTCAGTCCTCAGGCCGATGCGCTATCCACTGAGCCAAACCGGTCAGGGCGGAACCTTGCTTTTAATTTCTTCCTCCAGACAACAGAATTTAACACTAAGAACACTACCCATGAAACAAAATGGTTAACTGTGCATCCTACTTTTTTTCATCAGCAACAGAGCAAACAACTAATCAAGTAGAGGATTGCGCTGGACCATGCGCAGGGAGGGAGATGGTCACGGGGTAATCGGACTTCTCCGCACAGAAGGCGATGACCAGAGGTCTTTCTGACTCAGCAGGTGTTGCGTGTGCTCTCTGCGTGTTCACAATCAGTCAACCGCCGGAGCTCTTAGGAAGCGCAAGTCTCAGGAGAGAGAGGCCGTCACAAAGCCTGTGGTGCCACGCCATTTTATTTCTCCAGAGTTAGCCAAAAACTCTACTTTAAATATTTCTGCTTCTGGCCAAGATCGTATAATAGGAAATGAATTTAACCTCTCACCAGAAAAAGACACCCTAAAAGCTAGGCAATAAATAATTAAACAACATTAAAAAGAGAGAGAGAGAGAGAGAGAGAGAGAGAGGAAATTTTACCTTTTACAGCAGCATGGATGGATCTAGAGATTTTTTTGCTAAGTGTAATAGGCAGTCAGAGAAAGACAAATACCATATTATCTCACTTATACTTGGAATCTAGTGAACAAAATAAACTGATGAGTAAAATAGAAACAGAGGCACATCAACTGTGGTAGGAAGTACATAGGCACAAGAGGGTTGGCCAGGCTCCCACGGGTGGCAGCTGAAGTTCTGGAGGGATATTTCAGATGCAGGAGGTTCCCCTTAAGTAGTGTGGATTCTAAACCCCAAGATGGGCTCCACAGCTTAGAGCACCAGAACTGGGAAAGGTGCCCAATAGCATTAGTCTATGAAAAGCAGCTGGGTTTCTGTCCACCAGGGAGAGACGATTAGAGATACAGGTACCTCTTAAAGGGTAAATGCACAAAATTTTGTTCCCAGCCATTCACCCTGGGCTCAGGCAGAGGGAGGGCAAAGTGAACGAGAGCCATATGAAGAGAGCATGGGTTGATGGCTCTGAGGAGAAAGCTGTAGGGTCAGCCACCAGGATCCCTGTGCTGAGCCATACTGCAGATGCCATCTTCCTCAGGCAGAGCATTCCCCTCCCTGCAGCATCAGCCTGGGGGAAGCAATAGCTCCACACACTGAAATGCCTCTCGCCCACCCTGTGGAGCTGTAGCCCTGCTGAGGCATACAGCTGAAGGCTGTTCATTGATTAAGCCTAACAGGAGCCTGGATGTGGAGGCAGATCTCTGGGTGCCTTGAGGCTTTTTCTGACTTGCCCCCAGGCCCAGGAGAGGGAGCCCCCAAGCTGTGGATCACTGATAGCTCCAATCAGGTTGCCCAGGGCCAGTCACAGGCAGCATCTGACATAGGTGTTTGCTAGAGTTCCTTTGCAACAGCTCAGAACCATTAATCCCAGTGGTCAGCTTCAGACAACAACAGAATTCAATAAGCTTCATAAGCAGCATATCCACAGAGAAATCTTGGCAGGCACCAAACCATACTGAGGTGAATTCCTTTTCATGTGATCAGCACCTGCACAGCAGGTGGTTGAACCTCATAGTCAACTAGCCTGAGGGTCAATCTCACACACAATAAGGCCAATAGCAATCAAGACTCAATTACAACAGGAAGGACTGCATAACATGCACAAGGTATAGCACCCAACTCAGGTGCTCAAGGAGACTGAGTTTTACAGGTCACCCACATAAAGCCACCCTTCCAAGACTTGTAGTCATAGCAGTTCTATCTAATACACAGAAACAAACACAAAGAGGCAGCCAAAATGGAGATACAAAGAATCAGATCCTAACTGAAAATAAAAACAAGAAGGTTCTCCAGAAGAAGAGCTAAATGCAATGGAGGCAAGCAATTTATCAGATGTAGAATTAAAAATAATGATTTAAAAAATATATTTTATTGATTTTTTACACAGTGGAAGGGAAAGAGATAGAGAGCTAGGAACGTCGATGAGAAAGAGAATCGACCAGCTGCCTCTTGCACACCTCCTATCGGGGATGTGCCCACAACCGATGTACATGCCCTTGACTGAAACCTGGGACCTTTCAGTCCGCAGACCAACACTCTACCACTGAGCCAAACCGGTTTTGGCTAAAAATAATGATTATAAGGATGCTCGACAACATGAAAAAGGTCATGGAAACTATAAAAAAAAAACCAGTCAGAAATTAAGAATGAAATATCTGAAATAAAGAATACACTGAAAGGAATAAAAAGTAGGTTGGATGATGTGGAGGATTGAATTGGTGATTTGGAATACAAGGTAGAAAAAACACATTCAATCAGAGCAGGAAAAAGAATAAAGAATTTATAAAAATGAGGAGTAGTTTAAGGGCCCTTTGCAACAACATGAAGTGTGGCAATACCTGAATCATAGGGTACCAGAAGGAGAAGAGAAAGAGCAAGGGATTGAGAACCTATTTGATGAAATAATGACCAAAAACTTACCTAACCTGGCGAAGGAAAAAGACAAAGTTCAGGAAGCACAAAGAGTTCCAAATAAGATGGATCCAAACAAGCCCACAGCAAGACACATCATAATTAAAATGGTAAAGGTTAAAGACAAAGAGAGAATCTTAAAAGCAGCAAGAGAAAAGCAATTATTTACCTATAAGGGAGCTCCCATAAGACTTTCAGCTAATTTCTCAACAGAAGCATTTCAGGCCAGAAGGGATTGGCATGAAATATTCAAAGTGAGGTAAAGACTGACAACCAAGGCTATTTTACCAAGCAAGACTATCATTTAAAATTGAAGGGGAAATAAAGAGCTTCCCAGACAATAAAAAGCTAAAAGAGTTTGTACCACCAAATTAGTATTATAAGAAATATTAAAGGGTTTACTTTAAGAAGAAGAAGGAAACAGAGTAACATAGTTAAAAAAATAAAATGGCCATAAATGTATACCAACTGTATGCATACCAACTGGTTTAAATGCTCCAATCAAAAGACATAGGGTAGCTGATAAGAAAACAAGCCCCATATATATGCTGTCTTCATGAGACTCACCTTAGGATGAAAGATACACACAGGCTAAAAGCAAAGAGATGGAAAAAGGTAATTCATGCAAAAGAAAAGAAAAGCTGGTGTAGCAATACCTATACCTGACAAAATAGAGTTTAAAACCAAGGCTATAGTGAGATACAAATGACAATACATGATGATAAAGAAATACAACAAGAGCATACAACCCTTATAAACATTTATGCACCCAACATAGAAGCACCTAAATATGAAAGCAAATCTTGATGTACATAAAGGGAGAGACTTAAAGTAATACAGTCAGAGGAGGAGACTTTAACACTCTGTTGATATCAATGGATAAGTCTTCCAGACAGAAAATCAACAAGAAGAAGGCAGCCTTAAATGATACACTAGGTCAAATGGATTTGACATCTTCAGAGCATTTCATCCCAAAGCAGCATAATATACATTATTTTCAAGGGCACATGGAACATTTTCTAGGGGAGACCTATAAAATGTTTTGTTTTGTTTTTTAAAATAGTTTCCATGTCCTTTTTCATTATGTCGAGCATGAAAATGTTTTCATGTTAGAAAACAAAACAAGTCTCAATAAATTTAAGAAGAGTGAATTCATATCAAGCCTCTTCTCTGACCATGATGTTATAAAACTATAAATCAATCACAAAAAACAAAACAAAACAAAACTGAAAACACACAGACATGGAGGGTAAATCACATGTTACTAAACAATGAATGGATTAACAATGAGATCAAGGGAAAAAAAATCAAATGATACCTTGAAATAACTGAAAATTAGAACACAAAAGTCCAACCTCTGGGGGAAGAAGGAAAGCAGGCCTGAGAAGGAAATTCATGGCATTACAGGCCTCCCTCAAGGAACAAGAAAAGGCTCAAGTGACCAATCAAACTTCACACTTAAGGAACTTGAAAAAGAACAGCAAACAAAGCCCAAAGTGAGTAGAAGGAAGTAATTAACATCAGCACAGAAATTAACTAAATAGTGTTTTTTAAAAAATAATACAATGATCAATGAAACCAAGAGCTGGTTTTTTGAAAAGATAAACATGATTGACAAACCTTTTACCAAACTCATGAACAGAAAAAGCCAAAGGTTCTAAATAAACAAAATGAGAAATAAAAGAAGTAACAACCTGACACCAAAGAAATACAACGAGTTATAAGAAATTATTATAAACAACTACATTCCAACAAATCGGACAATCTGGATGAAATGGGTAAATTCTTAGAAATGTACAATCTTCCAAAACTGAGTTAGGAAGAATCAGAGAATCTGAATAGACAGATCACAACTAGTGAAATTGAAACAGTAATCACAGAACTCCCCAAAACAAAAGCCCTTGACTAGATGGCTTCAGAGGTGATTTTTGCCAAACATTTAGAGAAGAATTAACATCTATCCTTTTCAAACTCTTCCAAAAATTCAAGATGAAGGAAGAATTCCAAGATCATTTTATGAGCCCGGATTATCCTAATTCCAAAACCAGATAAAGACACTACAAAGAAAGAAAATTATAGACCAATATCCCTGATGAACACAGATGCTAAAACCCTCAACAAAACATTAGCAATTGATCCAGCAATAATTAAAAAGATCATACATCATGATTGAGTGGGATTTCTTCTGGGGTGCAAGGTTGGTATAATAACCCTAAATCAATAAACACGATACATCACATCAACAAAATGAAATATAAAAACCACATGGTGCTATCAATAGATGCAGAAAAAGCATTTGATAAAATACAGCATCTATTTATGATAAAAACTCTCAGCCAAGTGGGAGTAGAAGGAATATACTTCAACATAACAAAGGCTATATATAACAAACCCAGGTCAATAAAATACACAATGGGCAAAACTAAAAGTATTTCCATTATGACTGGGAACAAGACAGGGATGTCCACTTCCACCACTCTTAGTCAACATAACACTGAATTCCTAGCCACTGGACAGAAAATAGAAATAGACAGCAAAGGTATCCAACTTTGAAAATAAAAAGTAAAAATGTCATTATTTGCAGATGACACGAGAGAACCCTAAAGATTCCACCATAAAACTATTAGAACTGATAAATGTATTCAGTAAAGTAGCAGGGTACAAAATAAATATCCAGAAATCAGTTGTATTTTAAAAACATATATTTTTATTGATTTGAGAGAGGAAGGAAGAGAGAGAGAGAGAGAGAGATAAGAAACATCAATGATGACAGAGAATCAATTGATTAGCACACCCCCTACTGGGGATTGAGCCCACAACCCGGGAATCAATTGAACCATGACCTCCTGGTTCATAAGTCCACGCTCAACCACTGAGCTACACCAGCATGGCTCTGAAATGGTTTTTAATTTATTTATTTGTTTTGTTTTGTTTTAACTAAAAAGCAGTTTGTGGTGGGTAGTCAGGTCCTAGGCTGGTCTCTTCCCTGACGAAGGTCAATCTTTAACTGAAAGTGTCTTTCTCTTTTAGCAAAATGTTCTCCAGGTCCATCCATGTTGTCATTGGAATGTCAAAGCTATTTTTTTTCTGGGCCCCTGAAAGCAAAGCACCACTCTGTGGAGACCACAAATCCCCTCATAGTTTCTAAGTTAATTGCTGACTGTTAACTGTCCTGCACCCACTTAAAGAAGTATGTGTCCATCATTTCACTTTATTTTTTTATTAAATATATTTTATTGATTTTTTACAGAGAGGAAGGGAGAGAGAGATAGAGAGCTAGAAACGTCGATCAGAGAGAAACATCGACCTGCTGCCTCTTGCACACCCCCTACCGGGGATGTGGCCGCAACCAATGTACATGCCCTTGACCGGAATTGAACCCGAGACCTTTCAGTCCGCAGACAGACGCTCTACCACTGAGCCGAACTGGTTTCGGCCATTTCACTTTTTATACAGTCCCAGAGGTTTCCCCTCCTTGCTTTTTCCCACCTCCCTAATTTATCACTAATGGATTTCATTAACCCACTTAAGCCTCCTCTTTTGATTGTAATGTATAAAACAAGGTGAAAAACCGCCATTCTCTGGAGCATTATCTCAATCTGGTGAGATTCTGCTTCCTGGGATTGTCAACAGTTTGGCTCAAATAAACTCACAAAAGTTCTTCAGAGGTTTGAATGTTTCTTATGTTAACAATGAAAATGTCCATACTATTCAAAGCAATCTACAGATTTAACACCAGTCCTACCAATATACCAATGGTGTTCCAAAAATTTATATGGAACCAAAGAAGACCCTGAATAGCAACAATGATCTTGAGAAAGAAGAACAAAGTTGGATGAATCATACTACTAATATCAAACTGTACTATAAGGCCACAGTAATCAAAACAGCTTGGTACTAGCATAAAACTGACATAAAGATCAATGGAAAAGAATAGAAAACCCAGAAATAAATCCACACCATTGTGGTCAATTAATTTTGATAAAGGAAGTAAATCACACAATGGGCTAAAGATATTAATAGAGTTGGGAAAATTGGACAAATATGTGCAAAAACAATGAAACTAGACTACCTTCTTACACCACACACAAGAATACACTCAAAATGGATTGAAGACTTAAATGTTAGACTTGAAACCATAAAAATTCTGGAAGAAAACATAGACAGTAAAACCTTGAGCATCTCTCATACCAATTTTCTTTTCTGATATATCTCCTCAAACGAGGGAAGCAAAATTAAAAATAATCTAATGGGACTAATCTATACTAATAAAAGGTAATATGCTAATTAGAACGGACATCTTCCAGACAAGCCATGGTGGCAGGGGTCGAGGCAGAGGCAGTTAGGGGTGATCAGGCCAGCAGGAGGGAGCAGTTAGGCAGTGATCAGGCTGGCAGGCAGAGGTGGTTAGGGGTGATCAAGCAGGCGAGCAGTTAGGAGCCAGTGGTCCCGGATTTTGAGAGGGATGTCTGATTGCCGGTTTAGGCTTGATCCCTATGGGATTGGGCCTAAACCGGCAGTCAGTCATCCCCTGAGGGGTCCTGGATTGGAGAGGGTACAGACTTGGCTGAGGGACACCCTCCATGCATGAATTTCATACACAGGCCTCTAGTTTATACTAATAAAAGGGTAATGTGCTAATTAGACTGATAGACCGGACTTCTTCCAGATGTCATTTCGGATTCCTTACTGACAAAGCTGGGGGCATGGCCGGCCTGCAAACTGCCTATGGCCCCTTGCCCAGGCTGGCCCCACCCCAAGCAGGGACCCCCACCCTGATCCAGAGCCCCCTTCAGGGAAGGCTAGCTGGCCCCCACCTGTGCACCAGGCCTGTGCACTATATAATAAAAGGGTAATTGAACCTAAAGGTGGAATGATCAGAAGACCACTCACTGGACCAGTCACTATGAGGTGAACTGACCACCTCTTGGTGCCTTTCTCCAGCCAGCAGGCTCCCATAGTCTGATGGCCACTCTTGGCGGGGGGCAGGGCCAGCAAGCAGGGGGGAACAGCCGACCTCTTGGCCCCCCCCCCCCCCCACCTGCTGTCAGGCATGGATCATCCAATGGTGAATGGGGAACCAGGGGTGGGTGGCGGCAGGGGGCAGGGCTGGCTGTGGGCAGGTGGGGAAGATGGCCCTGATTGCAGGCCAGGCCAAGCGACCATACTGTGTACGTATTTCATGTACAGGGCCTCTAGTTAAACTATAAAGTTTTTGCACAGTAAAGGAAACTATCAACAAAATGGAAAGATGACCTGCTGAATGGGAGAATGTACTTGCCAATGATACATATGATAAAGGGTTAATATCCAAAGTTTATAAAGTACTTATAAAACTCAACACCAAAAACCCCCAAACAATCCAATTAAAAAATAGGCAAAGAACCTAACTGTCTCCAAAGAAGACATACAGATGGCCAGTGGACACATGAAAAGATGCTCAGCATCACTGTCCTCAGAGAGATGCGCATTACAATCACAATGAGGCACCACCTCACACCTGTCAGAAGGGCCATCCCCAGTAAACCAGCAAGCAGTGCTGGTGAGGATGCGGGAGAGGGGACCCTGTGCATGCAGACTGGTGCAGCCACTGTGGAAGCAGTATGGGTTTCCTCAGAAAATTCAGAACGGAGCAGCCTTCTGACTCAGCAATTCCACCTGCGGGCATATATCCTACGGAAACGGAAACACTAATTTGAAGGAATATATGCAGCTCTGCGATTATTGCGGTGGTATTTACAGTAGCCACATTGTGGGAACAGCCCGGTGCCCAGAGAGAGAGGAAAAAGCTGCTTCCCTGCAGTAACCGAGACACTGTTGTTTGTGTGTGCGCTGGTTTATTTACCAGAAATTAGCTTCATTTCCCTGTTTCAGATTTATTTCATTTTCCCCATCACCATTTATCCCCTCTACGCCGTCTTCCACCTCTACCCGTCTCCTTCCATCCCCAAAATCACCACATGAGCTCTTTCTCTTTTTTCTTTTTTACTCACCCCCGCACTCCCAGCCCCCTCCCGGGATGTCTCTGTGAGTCTGTCTCTGTGTGGCCTGCTAGTTCAGTTTGTTGATTAGCGTCCACACACGAGTGAAGTCACATGGCACCTGTGTTTCTCCGACCGGCTCATGGCCCTTAGCACAATGCGCTCCAGGTCCCTCCATGCTGCCCCAGGGAGCATTTCCTCCTCTTTGTGGCCGAGCGGTTTTCCCCAGACCGAGCGGCTCTCTCCAGAGCCTGGCTCTGAGCGGAGGCGCACAGCCGGGGCTGGAATGAGGCTAAAGGCGGGGACAGCAGATGCACCGAGGCAGCTGACTGTGTGAACCGTCCTCAGCGGCAGCTGGCTTCCCGCCCTCAGAAGAGCTGCCATGCTGGGGTGCGGTGAGGAAGGAAGACCCCCGGGAGATTGTGGCCTGCTTTCGTGGAGCGGGAGGGAGAGCAGAGGCTGCCCGCCCCGCCCGCCCGCAGTCCGCCTGGAGAGCGGGGCACAGCGCCTTACCTGGTGCACACAGGCCTTGGCGTTCAGGAAGAACAGCTCCACGGTGGTCCTGTCCTTCAGGAACGAGATGCTCTCGATGTAAAACCTGGAAAACAGCAGCAGGTTTGTCCTTCAGATCTCTCCCTCCTCCTGGCATAGTTTCATCCCTCATTCCATTCCCCCCTTCTCCCAGCATCATCCCCTCATTCCATTCCCCCAGTCAGAGAGATTCTGAGAAACCAAGGCACGCTCCTGCTGCCCCCGCCTTTCAAAGGAGCCTGCAGTCAGCGTGCGTGTGGGTGAGTGTGCACATGGGCAAGTCCCCTCGCTCAGGTGCGTGTGGGTATGTGTACACAGGCTGTCCCCTCGCTCAGGTGCGTGTGGGTGTATGTGTGTACACAGGCTGTCCCCTCGCTCAGGTGCGTGTGGGTGAGTGTGCACACGGGCAGGTCCCCTCGCTCAGGTGCGTGTGGGTATGTGTACACAGGCTGTCCCCTCGCTCAGGTGTGTGTGGGTGAGTGTGTGCACACGGGCAGATTCCTCGCTCAGGTGCGTGTGGGTGTGTGTGTGCACATGGGCAGGTCCCTCGCTCAGGTGCGTGTGGGTGAGTGTGTGCATGTATGCAGATG
This sequence comes from Pipistrellus kuhlii, assembly GCF_014108245.1. Lineage (NCBI taxonomy): Eukaryota > Metazoa > Chordata > Mammalia > Chiroptera > Vespertilionidae > Pipistrellus > Pipistrellus kuhlii. Next base: position 2,455,133 of record NW_023425416.1, on the reverse strand, counting down.
CCCTCGCTCAGGTGCGTGTGGGTGTGTGTGCACATGGGCAGATCCCTCGCTCAGGTGCATGTGGGTGAGTGTGCACACGGGCAGGTCCCCTCGCTCAGGTGTGTGTGGGTGAGTGTGTGCATGTATGCAGATGCCCTCGCTCAGGTGCGTGTGGGTGTGTATGCACATGGGCAGATTCCTCGCTCAGGTGCGTGTGGGTGAGTGTGCACACGGGCAGGTCCCCTCGCTCAGGTGCGTGTGGGTGTGTGTGCACATGGGCAGATCCCTCGCTCAGGTGCGTGTGGGTGTGTGTGCAGTGTACACACGGGCAGGTCCCTCGCTCAGGTGTTTGCTGTCGGGAGAGAGTTACAGGGACTCACTTGGCCTCTCGTTTGGCTGGAATCCCTAAGGCAGCTTCAAATCGGCCCTTGAGGGTGAGGGTTGAGGGCAGAGCAGGCCCATGAGCCAGTAGCTGAACCTTGAGGCCTGTGGCTTTCAGACCCCAGGGCAGCAGGAGTCTCAGCAATAGCCTCCTCCCCCATCTCCCATCCCCCTACCAGGCAGGCCTTTCCCTTGGCTGGAAGCCAAACTCTCAGCAGACCTTAACTTTGGTCTTTTCTCTGGCAAATGGGGGCACTGGGCCCTGCTGCCTGGCCTGCTTCTTGGGCCTTTGCTGGGTCAGCTGCAGGTCCCAGTAGGCGGCTGAGAGGCCCTGGGGAGGGGGGCTCCTCCACAGTTTCTGTTTTCGGCATGTAGACAGCAGGTGGGCGAGCGGGCCTGGGGCAGGAGGGGCCCGCGGCCCAGTGTTGGCCCCCGCTGAGCCACTCAGGGACCCGCCCCGCCCTGCCTCGCCCCTCCCAGCTGGCCACCCCCAGAGAGAACTTGCTCTCCTGGAGGGAGGGTCAAGATAAAGTCGCTGCAGGATCATGCCTGGCCTTGGGCACTCCCCCTCCCAACCCTTCAACATGCAAAGCACGTGAAGAAATAAGAAGGCCTTGGGAGACTATCAGGGAGATGGTAAATCATTTGAAAAGTTCCATCGCTAATGTTGAATCACCAAGTTCCAGAAAGCCTGCTCCAAAAGGAGGCCCTGGTGGGAGGCCCTGGTCAGAGGCCGAGCACACCGACCTACTGACCTACCCAACCGCCTCTCAGGGGGTCAGAGGGCAGAGGGTCAGAGGGCAAGGGTCAGAGCAGGAGTCACAGTGGGGACCCAGCAGGAGGCCGATGCCCGCCTCTCAGCAGCCCAGGGGGGCGAGGGTGCGGGGCGCTTCCTGCCTCCTCAGCCTCTGCCATCCCTCCGCTGACAGACCGCACCGCGGCGGCGGCCACCTGTCCGCAGCCTTCCCCTGGGGGCAGGTGCCGGTAGGTACCCCCACTTCACAGGCACAGAAACTGAGTTCTGGAGCTGCGCTTACTGGCAGGGTGAGGCCCCTTTGGGGCCTGGGACTCCATAGACTCTCCTCCTGGTGGCCTCGGCCAGCCCCCAGCAGCAGGCTTCCCCTTAGAGAGAGGACAGCAGCCCCAGCACCCTCCCCCCACAGTGCCCTGCGCAGAGTGGACCCAGAACCGGGGGACATCAGGGGAGAGACCTGGAGGTGGCCCATGAATGGCCGGCCTACGGGAGTCTCAGGCGGGAGGCGCCCAGACCCATCCCTCGCTGCCCGTCTCAGTCAGACCGAGAGCTCGGCTCCCTCCCTCTCTGCGGAAAGCGGGAAATTCTCTTTGCCTTTCCCTTTTGATCACTTCACTGTGTAGCTCTAGCAAAGAAGGCTGGTATTACGAGCATAATCTCAATGAACTTTCATACTAACAAAGTTCATAATACGTTCTTAATATTTAAAACCCAGTCATTCACATTTTTTCCTTGTTTCCAAAACTTTTTTGGTGAATTTGCAATTTATGTTTTAGATAAAGCCGGTTACAGCAAGAGTTACGTGCACAAGGCTAGTTCCTGCCGGATTCCTATCTTCTCGTGGCCTCGCTGGCTCAGTTTTCCTTCAGTTCTCTTAGCTAGCCCAGCGGGTTCCTGTTCCTGGCCACCAGACTCCAGACTCACAGCGGCCTTCCTGCGTGCAGGGACAGCGCCTGTACAGGACTCTGCATGCATCGTTTCCTCCCATGCCCAGGACAACCAGAGGCTGCAGGTGGCACATTGCAAACCCATTCTACAGGTGAGAAAACTGACATGTTGAGCATCTTCTCCAAGCCATGTAGGTGGAGCTATGATTCCAGCCAAGGCCGGGCAGACTCCCAAGCCCATATTCCCAACAAGCATGGCACACCCTTCCCCACAGCAGTGCAATGACTGGAACACGGACACTGTGACGGGGCCCAGGGCGGGCTGCCACGAGCTCAGCTTCTGGCTGGAGAGGGAGAGGCTGCCAAACTGAAATGCAGAGGAGTGTGCACTGCAGGACAGCTGAGCCGAGTATTAAAGAATGCATGAGCTCCCCAGGTAACCAGGGGGAAGGCCCCGGGGGAGGGCACGCTAGCCAGACCGTCCTGCGCGTCTGTGAGAATTTAAGAACCCGTAGCAGGGAGCTGGGCGGCCGAGCCCAAATCCACGTGGCTTATCCGCTCTGAACTGACATCTTTGTGCGGGAACCTGGGCTCCCTGCCCCTGAGGCCAGGCCCGGCTCTGGTGAACTGGCCCTGCCCCGGTTCCCATGCTTCCTGGCACTGCGCCTGCCGCTCTCTCCTCTCTGCCGGCATCCGGTTACCTGCTCCCTGAATGCTCAGCCCCTCTCTCCCTCAGGGGCCCATGGCCATGACCATGACCGCGTATCTCTGGCGGGTCCTCTGGGAGGACAGCTCCCCGGAGCACCCATCCACACCCACAGGAGCTGGGAACGGGCTCCGGGCCTCTTCGCCGAGGGAACGGACCGCCCACACGCAGAGTGCAGCCTCTGTCCAGCCCTGAGGCAGAGGGTCCGTGTCCCCCTGCAGGCCGTGGGCTTCCCCGGGTTCTGTGCCGGCGAAGCCCGGGGTGAAATTTCGGTCTCAGCACCCAGGCTTCTGGCCGGGCTGGGGATGTGGTTTGGAGACAAGCCTCCTGCAGCGGAACAAGGGCCATTTCTGAGAAGAGCCTTTGCTTGGAGCGGTTCTGTCTCTGCTCCTCCCACCAGCATGGTCCCCTTCCTGATGGGACAGGCGCTCACCAACCACTCACAGCGATAACGGAGCACTGCCTCTGTGCAGGCAGAGAGGGTGTGCGGCGGGCAGACCTGCTGGCCAGAGGACACCACCTCAGCCACAGCCCGCAGGGTCATTGGGCACGGCTGCCCACAGCGGTCTGACACGTGGGTGCCGGTACTTCCATCGTCAGCACTGTGGACTCGAGGAGATGCTGATGGCCTGGGGCTGGGCCGTGGCTTGGCCTCGCAGGGCCTCGCCCTCCTCGGCTCCGCAGGGGGAGAGCGTCCTGTGTCCACAGCGCTGCCCCCGTGCGGCCGGAGAGAGCTGGAGATGAGCCTCTGCCTTCCCTCTCCGGAGGCTGGAACAGAGGGGCCGGCTTAGCTGGCAATCTCTTTAAAATGTTATAAAAACAAGAATGGGAAGTCCAGGTACCTTTCCTAAGCTCTTTCTTTCAAGGAAGCGGCGTGCTACGGAAGTAGCCATTTCGCACAGACCAGGAAAGAAGTGCGAAACAGCTTTTTCTGACCAGTTCCGCTGCTCCTTCCTCACGGAGTGTCTTTGCTTGGTGTGCCCGGCTTCGCCATGTCTGCGTGGCACCTCAGACGGGGTGAGCTGGCACTCTGAGCCACGCTGAGTTGGCGACCAGCATCCAGTGAGGGTGGAATGGAACGCCTCGTTCCGGGGTCGCTCAGTCCCTGCGGACAGTGCAGCCCCCGTGGTTGCCCACATAGGTGGGTTTCGGCGAGACCCTGGCCCACGCTGCGCAGGGAGGCCTGGGCCTGGCTGGTGCAGGCTGCTGGGGGCCTCCTTGTCCACAGGCTGAAGGGTCCTGGGTTCCATTCCAGTCAAGAGCCCTGATCGGGGCATGTGCAGGAGGCAACCAATCAGTGTGTCTCTCTCACATAGGTGTCTCTTCCCTGTCTCTCTCTACGTCCCCCCCTCCCCTTCCATTCTCTAAAAACCAATGGGAAAATAAAATACCCTTGGGTGAGGTTGACAAAAGAAACATTAGGCCAGATGATGGGGACTCACAGGCTTGGTCATGATGCCTCCTTGGATCACACTCTTTCTAGAAGGCCCCATGTTCCAGAACCAGGAGGGGGGTCTGAAAAGGCTCCCCACCGTCTTCCAAAGACGCTGTGTGCAGCTCCTTGGACAGAAAGGTAGCTCCTCCAGCCCCCTCCGAACTCCCCCTGATGGGACACCTCAGGCCACAGTTATCGCTGATTAGGGCACCTCCATGGCCCCAGGGCGAGCTGGAAAGGTGACTTGGGAAGAGAAAGAGGGCAGAGAGGAAAGACCAGGAGGAGGAACAAACAGCAGGACTACTCAGAATAATGGGGTGGAGGATGCCCAGCTTCTGGCTTTGTGTGCGGCTGGGTGGGACCAACCCAAGCCACCTCCGCTTGCCTTCCCCGGGTGGGGGCCAGGGGCCAGGGGGCCGGAGGGGCGGGATGACGACGACCAGTGAGAGCTGGAGGGCGGGGAGCTTTCCCCGTGAGGTCACACCAAGTCCCTGATCTCCTGCTTAAATGCTTGCTCACTCAGGGCCAAGCTTTCCAAAGCTCACAGCTGGGCTGCATGGCCAGCAAGGCCTGTGCTGGAAGCTGATTCACAGCAGCAGATAGCGGCCCCCGGAGACGTCCCCGCACTGGGGGTGCGGACTCGGGACACAGAGACTTGGCCACATGAGGTGGGCACTATGGCACGGTCTCCTGTGGTTTGCAGCACATGCAGTGGAGCAGTGCAACCGAAGAGGAGACCCTGGTTTAGGGAAGGGGAACCCAGTGCCCCATCCTAACTGTCCCCCCCCTCCCCGCCCCCGCGCAGAAGCAGCGCCAGTCTCTGAGCTGCTCCCTGCACTTGGGCCGGCAGCCAGGTCAGACCCCCATGTCTATGGGACCCCATGCTGAGCTCAGGAGCCCTGAGACAGCAGTTAGCTCAGGGCCTGGTCCCTGGTTTCAGTAGAGAGGAAAGTTCTGGAGAGCAAGTCTGTAGGGTAGTTTCCCTTTTCACAGATGCTACAAGGAAAGAAAGTGCTATTTTATCATGTTTACACAATACTTAGCGAAAGCGTTTTGTATCTCCTGATCTCTCTTTACCTCTCACACCCAACCTGCCCCAAACCAAGTTCACCTCCTGCAGGCACCGCCCCGGAATCGGGCCACATGGTGGGTCTGGGCCTCGGGGTGGAGGGTGTGACTGAGTCTTGGAAAGGCTTCCAGGAGGGTTTCGGTGAGCCTCACCCTTGCAGGAGCCCTGGAATGCGAGGCACTTTCATCCAATCTCTTACTGACGTGAGCAATGGTTCTCGTTGAAATGCCAGCGCTTGCTGAACCCCGCCTCCCTGTTGGCATTGGATGTGCTCAGTCTCCTTGCCCAGCAGCCCCTCAGCGGCCAGGCCAGTGCGCGCACGGGGCTTGCTGATGGGAGAGGCCATGACCTTGCTCTCACCAGGGCCCCGTTTCCAGAGGCTCCACTGGAGCCAAACCTGCTGTGGGCCCGTCCTTCGGCGAATGTTCGGTGAACACCGGCCGAGAGGGGCGGTGCTGTGCCCAGGGGTGTGTGTGTCCCCAGCAGTCATTCCCCGAAGAGGAGGCGAGGCCCCGAAGGCAGCGACTTCACAGGGTGACGGCCGCCGAGGCGCTAAGGCCGCCGAGAAAGAACTTCGTGCCCCTTGACCCGGGTCAGCTCTGTTAACTGTTTGGCGTGTGTTTTGTTGGTCATTTCTTTAATTAAATTGGAGTAGCAATAAGTACTTAATTGGAATAATAACTACGACTATCATGACCTCACGGTACTGTTGGAGGAAGCATGGGGTGAGTCATTAAAGACCTGATAAGGATGGGAAGCTGGAGCCGTCCAGGAGAGTCCTGCCCAGCGACTGGGCGCCTGGAGATAACACGAAGGGCAGGAAGTGTGAGTCCGGCAGCTCAGGAACCTGCGCCCGAAGATAGGGGCTATATGAATGCGGCACGACGGGAAGACGGTTCCTCCCCTGGCATTGTGAGACCAGAAGCAGATCACGTATTAGCTGTCAAAGAGCTAAAACTCCAGCCCTGTGCCAGAGGTGTGGCACTTGCTGTGTTCTCTGAGCACGAAGGCAGAGCACCTCCGTGAGGGGAGTCAGGGCCTGCAGCTGAGCTGGAGCCGGGAGTGGGGTGGGGGGTGGGGGGCAGCCCTGCAGCTGAGCCGGGGGGGGGGGGGGGCCTGCAGCTGCAGTGCTCACAGGCTGGGAGCTCAGTTATGGAAGCTCACAGGTTTATACCCAATGACAGATCCCAAGTAAAAATGAAGTCACCCGACAGCTGCCACCCTCACTTTTCTCTAAGAAGGGAGAGAACTGGGGGTCGGGGTAAAGGAAGAAGCCTGGAGTGTGTGTGTGTGTGTGTGTGTGTGTGTGTGTAATTTTTCCTTTTCCCTTGGTGCTTTCATGTAGTGTGAAATGTTTACTGGGATGATATAGTTCTTTGTAAAAAACCTGGTATACATTAAGCCATTTCCCTACATGATGCAGATTAAAATGTCTGTATCCTCTGGCCCCTGCTTAATGCTAATCTGCACCCCCCGTGGCTTGCTGGCTTGTTTGTCCTTTTCTCCACTGCCATGGACACAAGCACTCACGTCACTCTCCTCCCACGAAAGCCCATGTTTTCTGTAGAATTCCTGTGCACGGCTGCATGCCAGCAACCCTCCTGCCACCCCTCCAGCGTGCTGCCCCTCACAGGGTTAAAAAGGAAGAAGTTCTAAAACAGACTTCAGCGTGGAAAGCAAGAAACAGATCGGGAATTGTCAGCACTTTGTTTACTGACTAAAGAGTAGATACCATCTACAATCATCAATTCATATATGAAAAGATCCATAAAAAAAAGGAAGGACATATTATTACCACACTTTTGGATTTCATGGAATACATTGAAGTTGGAAGTTGAAGAAAAAAGTTTGGAAATCAACGTAATTTTGCCAGGGAATCCTATATATTATAATAAATGGCTAATATGCAAATAGTCCTAATGGCAGAACGATCAGTTGTTATGGCGCATACTGACCACCAGGGGGCAGACGCTCAAGGCAGAAGCTGCCCCCTGATGGTCAGTGCACTCCCACAGGGGGAGCACCACTCAGCCAGAAGCCCTGAGCCAGGCTCACTGCTGGCGAGTGCAATAAGCCAGCAGTAGGACATCTCCGAACTGTGAGAGGGTGCAGGCCGGGCTGAGGGCCCTCACCAGCCCCAGTGCATGATTCCTGTGCACCGGGGGCCTCTAGTCATAGTATAAACCCCCCTCAGGAAGAGTAAGGAGCTTCCACTATCACATCATAAAACAAAGCATATTTCAATATTCAAAAAAGAACATAAGCTCAGACTAAAAGAACATCTTTCAGGTTGGTATAGATTTATAAAAGCATATTTAGATTTATGGTAAATCTACTGTCTTAGCTTGTTTTATCATGTTTGGTTTCAGTCCAGAAAAATAAAATTTATCATCAAATTCAGGAGAGTGGGAAGAGGGGCTTTCAGAAAAATTAATAAAGTTTTATTTCTTAAGCTAGGAGCAGAGCATGGGTGCGACTGTTCATAGCACTTGATTTATCTTAGAGTGTAAATAATTAAAAAAATTATATATATATATATATATATATATATATATATATATATATATATATATATATTTTTTATAGAGAGTGGAGGTGGGGGGAGAGAGAGAGGTAGGGAGGGAGAGAGAGCAAGGGACATCGACTTGTTCCATCTATTTATGCCTTCTTTGGTTGATTCTTGTATATGTCCTGACAGGGGATCAAACCAAAATCCTTGTGTATTGGGATGACACTCTAACCAACTGAAATACCCGGCCAGGGTGATGTGAATAACTAATGGGAAAAAATGGGAAAAAATACCGCCTCCTACATCATTGATGTAGTGAATGCACCCACTTCAGGAGGAAATAACGGAGCCCCACCCGTGACTGCGACGGCCCCCGCCGAGCGGGCAGGCCAGCGCGCACCGTTCTCGGCAGTCCCCGGCCTGCAGGCTGAGTCCAGGTTTCCCCGCGTTAAGCCCATTCTCGCAGTGAACACTGGCTTGCATTTTGTGTTCCGGTCAAATTAAAGGCGTGACATTATATACATTCAATTATTTCCACAGTCTCCAGGAAACACACAGAAAATGTAATAATAAATGCTTGTCATATTTCAAATATAAGAAGTCCTAAAGTACGTTAAATCAGAAACAGGTTTAGGGATTAAAACGCACCACCTATGTTTTTCTCGCTTTAAATTGGTCCAAGGGCTTGGAGCAGGAAAGGGAGGTGATTCTGTCCTTCCTTTTCAAAGAAAACCGTCCCACCCAGGCCTGAGGGAACGGCCAGACGAGTAATGTTCCACTCAGCCCTGTTTCCGTAGGTGGCTTCTTTTTAACCCTCAGCCTCTGGTCACCAGCATTTGTCCGGTTTTGAAGGGAAGGGGGTGCTGGGTGTGTCTGCGGATACTTACCTCACGGCAAAGTGCAAAATGGCTGGGCCTGGTTTCTTGGGCAAGTCATGGTCAAGGACCCGGTGATCTAACTGCAGCCAGTTCTGCTGACCGCTGTGAGGGAAGGCAAAGGCAGAGGGTTAGACAGGAAGCCAGAGCCAGGCTCAGAACCCACTGCCGGCAACGCCGCGAGAGGCCGCTGCTCCCAGACACGCACGGCGGGGATCACCCTGGTGCACCAGCAACGAGGGCTTTTAGCGATTTCCCGGGGAGAGAAGCCCTGCCCGCGTCAGCATCTCCATCCCGGGAGCTCGGCACTCCCTGAGCGCTGTTTGTAACGGTGACAAGTGGATCACAGTCTGCACATACAGTCCCTCCCTGAGCATTGTGTGTAATGGTGACAAGTGGATCACAGTCTGCACATACAGTCCCTCCCTGAGCATTGTGTGTAACAGTGACAAGTGGAACACGGTCTGTACATACAGTCCCTCCCTGAGCATTGTGTGTAACGGTGACAAGTGGAACATGGTCTGCACATACACTCACTCCCTGAGCGTTGTGTGTAGTGTGTAACAGTGACAAGTGGAACACGGTCTGCACATACAGCCACTCCCTGTAGTGTTGTTTGTAACGGTGACAAAACTCGAAACAACCGGAATGCCTATCAGGATATTGCTTCACAAATAAACTTCACCTGAGGGATAAAATACAATGCAGCCATATAAAAGATTGATACCATCTTTACAAACTCATTTTGAACAATATCCAAGATATGGTTTTAAATGGAAAGGCGGTGCATACAGTGAGCACAGTAAGTCACCATTTTTAAAATTAAAGCCCAATATCCAGATAGGGTGCACGAGTATATCCTCTGAGAAGGCAAGCAAGAAATAGCACCAGGTGACATTAAGTGTATTAATCTTTAAATTCTTAATAAATATAAAATCTGAAATATTTTAGATAGTCATGAAGGGGAAAACTTGATCATTTAATGAAATCAGGCAGACAACTAAACTACCTTTCTTTAAAATTTTTTAAAAATTTATTTTTAGAGAGAGAGGAAAGGAGCAGGAGAGAGGAAACATAGATGTGAGAGTGAACATCGATTGGCTGCCTCCTGCATGTGCCCCAACCAGGGACTGAGCCTACAGCCTGGGCATGTGCCCAGATGGGGAACTGAAACACCACCTTTTGGTGCATGGAGATGGCACCTTACCCACTGAGCCACACCAGCCGGGGCTACTGTCACTTTTTACATCTACAGGGTGACTACCCTCTGGGTGCTGCTTCTATATGAAAGTCTAAATTGAGCCTTCTAATATTTAAGCAGATGTAGGGTGGGCAGAAGGTTTATAGTGTTCGCATGGAAATCCTATCTAATGAAAGAGTAATATGCAAATGGACCATCACTCCAACACACAAGATGGCTGCCCTCATGTGGACATAAGATAGCCACCACAAGATGGCCAGTAGGGGAAGGCAGTTGGGAGGGACCAGGACTGCAAGGGAAGAGCAGTTGGAGGAGACAAGGCCAGCAGAGGAGAGCAGTTGGGGGGAACCAGGCCTTCAGGGGAGGGCAGTTAGGGGTGACCAGGTCTGCAGGGGAGGTCAGTTATGGGGTGATCAGGTTGGCAGGCAGAAGCAGTTAGGGGCAACCAGGCAGGCAGGTAGTCAGGCGGTTGGGAGCCAGCAGTCCTGGATTGTGAGAGGGCAGTCAGACATCCCTTGAGGGGTCCCAGATTGGAGAGGGTGCAGGCTGGGCTGAGGGACACCCCTTCCCCCGTGCACGAATTTCATGCACCAGGCCTCTAGTCTATATAATAAAAGCCTAAGAGAGTTACAACGGAACTAGAACAACTGGTTGCTGTGACATGCACTAACCACCAGGGGGCAGACACTCAATGCAGGAACTGCCTCCAGCCTGCAGGCCCTAATCGCCAATGTGGCCTGCCAGACAACCTTCCAGCCCGCTCCCCGCTCCTCCCCGCCGGTCCTCCGGCCAGCAGGCCTAAATCGCCTGATCAGGGCCAGACCCCCAGGCTGGGACAGGGAACTGGGGGTGGGTGGTGGCGGATTTCAGCCCCTTTCCCAGGGGGTGCCAAGGGCAGGCTCCCTCCTTGGGGCCAGCAGCCAACTTCCTGGGTACCTCCCCCCATTCTTCCCCCTGGCCAGCAGGCCCCAATCGGCCTGCCACCTGCCCACCATGGTGGTGGTTGGCCCCTCCCCCCCTGCCAGCAGTTCCTGATCCTCAATCGGGCCGGGCCCGGGCTTGGATGAGGAGCTGGGGATGGGTGATGGCGGATGCGGGTGCGGGGAGGAGGAGGTGAGGAACCACGCTGTGGCAATGCTCGGGGGGCAAGGGAAGGAGGATGCAGGAAACCTAATCAGCCCTGATCACCAGCCAGGCCTAAGGACCTACCAGTGCACGAATTTCATGCACCGGGCCTCTAGTAATACAACAAATACTAAATAATAAACAAGAGCAAACCTTGTGTTTCACGTACTCATAATTGTACATCTACTTTCCCCCGACCTTTGAGAATATTTGTTTATTTACTCAAGGGCCTCACCACGTTTATGGGTATAAATAGCTCTTCCCGAGCTTTGCCCTCCGAGCAAGGCAAGGTCTGCCACCCTGGCTCAGGACCGCCTCTGCAGCTTTCTCCAGCTGTCTGACCTGACGCTCTGCTTTGGGCTGTGAATCCCAAGAGGGCACAGACTCTGTGTTGCTTGGTGACACCAAATTTAAGGCTGTGTGTCGCAGAAGGTTGCCCAGGACCAAACCAGAGAGGGTGGGACCTGCATCACCACCATTTGTCCACCATCCAGAACTGAAATATCATGGCTGACATGTACACATAAGGAACTGTTTGACATAGAAATTGAGTCTCAAAAGAACTGTTGGCCCAGAGAGAAACTCACTACAGACTGATTCATTTGCCTCTCAGCATAACCATTATTGTTTGTCTCATTTTTGGTTCTTATAAGTGTATTTCTTGTATCACATGAGCTCACTCATCTAGGAAAAATAATGAGCAATATAAACTGATGAACAAAAATAGACCCAGAGACAGAGAAGCATCGATCAGACTGTCAGACCTCAGAGGGAAGGTAGGGGATGGAGGGGATAGGGGAAGAGATCAACCAAAGGACTTGTGTGCATGCATATGGGCCTAGCCAGTGACCATGGACAACAAGGGCATATGTGGGGAAGGGTTTGGGGTGGGATGAGGACAATTATGTGATACCATAATCAATAAAGAAATAAAAAAAAGAGTGTGCTGATAGTGATAGGTGTCAAATGATAACACAATCAAATCTATGAAGGGCCAGAAGACATTGCCCAACCTATTCTGGTATTGAGTAAACAATTAAAAAAAAATCAGAAATCCTAAGCTATATTTATTATAAATAGAGAGGAAAAATGGACATAAATAATATTACTATTAATAAAAATATCAATAGTTCCTCTTCATTGGGTAGCTGCTCTGTGCCAGCCAGGCAGGAACTCGGTGTGACTGGATGTCCTAATTAACAGCAACTCGGCAAGGAAAGTGGCAGAGCTGGGATTTCACCCCAGGACTTTCCACACAGGGAAGATGAGTCAGCTTTATAATAACTTTCGGCTTGATCACTTACTAGTTTTAACAGTGAAGCAAATATTTTTGTTTCGATAATTATAAAATAAGGCTTCTGATAACTGTTCCTAGCTTTCCTTGGATGAATATTATGAAGATAAATAAACTGATATAAGTGAGCAAGGGAAGGGCTTTAGAAGTACTAGTGTTTTATGTAAAGATGATACAAAGATAGAGGACTGGCAGTTAAGGGTTTCTTACCCTGTATTTTATCACGTTTAGGATGGCACTAAATTAAATATGTATCCCAATTTCAGAGGTGTTCAAATGTGCTATAAAATAAATAAAACATTGTATAGCATCAGATCTCAAAAGTTTTCTTGTGAAAAGGAGACTCCTTTTGAATTGTCTTTTTTGCTTTTACATAGGAAAGATGTGGCATCATTAAAAAGCATAATGCAGTCCTGGCGGGTGTTTCTATGTGGAGCATCAGCCCTCATGGCAGAGAGTCGCAGGTTTGATCCCCAATCAAGAGCATGCAGCTTTGATCCCTGGTCCAATGCGGCATGTGCAGGAGGCAGCCAGTCGATGTGTTTCTCTCACATCTCTCTCTCTCTCTCTGTCTCTCTCTCCCTTCCTCTCTCTCTCCCTCCCTCTCTCTCTCTCTCCCTCTCTCTCTCCCTCTCTCTCTCCCTCTCTCTCTCTCCCCCTCCCTCTCTCTCTCCCCCCCTCCCCTTCCTTCCACTCTCTCTAAAAATATCAATGAAAAAAATCCTCCAGTGAGGATGAACAAACAAAAAAAGCACAATGTATATTTATATGAAATTGCATGAAATGATGTCCAAGAATGAATAACTCAATTATATTAACCACAGAAGCACACTCAAAACACTATTATATATGGATGAAACTTCTTGGATATAATTTTGGAAAGATATAAAACACATTGTTACAATCAAAAGAGATTGGCTTCAACTATGATATTAAATGTTTTAATAAGAAGATATCCATGTAAATTTAATATAAGATAATTTTCTAAAGGATAAATTGAAAATTAGATTTTAAAAATCCATCCATAATCTCACCAACAGGATAAACTCAGAATAGGAAGTGAACTTTAGCCCCAGCTGGTTTGGCTCAGTGGATAGAGTGATGGCCTGCGGACTGAAGGGTCTTGGGTTTGATTCCAGTCAAAGGCACAGGCCTGGGTTGCAGGCTTGATCCCCAGTAGGGGGCTAGCAGGAGGCAACCTATTGATGATTCTCTGTCATCACGGATGTTTCCATCTCTATCTCCCTCTCCCTTCCTCTCTGATATCAATATAAATACATTTTAAAAAGTGAACTTTACACATCACCCTTTCACTGAGATATGCAAAGCTAACGTGCTACTTTATAGTCTTGGAGGCTAAGGAGAGACCTCAAAGCTCGTAACCCGCTTTTCTCAAGTTCCATCAGCCAATAGCAGAGGTAGCAGGTGAGGCCACTGACTCAAAGAGACATCTGGTCTGCACGCCCGGCACCCGCAGGCCCCAGAGCCGTTCCCTTTGGCCAGACCTGCACCGCCACAGGCCTGCCAGCTGGATGACGACCAGAAGTCAAAGCTGCGCTGTAACCCCGTGTGCTATGTCTGCATAAGGAAAGCTTATACCAAAAGTCCTTTCCCAACAGGGAGATCCATGCATCCGGTTAGGAAGTCAGAGCCTGTGAACGAGGGAGCTGTCAGGAAGGCCGCGGCTGCCCCCTGGCGGCCACAGGCTCGCCCTGCACACGCCCCGCCGGGCAGGACGAGGTCTCAGGAGCCCCTGCCGCCTTCTGGCCTCCCGGGTATCAAGCCTGGAGGTGGGAGGTGGGAGGTGGGAGGTGGGGGGATATCAAGCCGGAGGTGGGAGGGGGAGTGGGATGGATGCCCCCTCACTGCTGTGGTCCCGGGGCTGCCAGTTCCAGTCTTCCCGCTCGGGGGAGGCCTGGGCACCAGCTGGTCTGCTGACCAGCGCCCTCTGCTGGCCTCCGGGAAGCCCGCCCCCCTGGGCGCTGCGCCCCGCCTCTGGCGTCAGAGGCCGTGCTCCCGCCTGGGAGGCTCCCCTGCGGCCGAAGGTGGGCGGGAAGGAGGCGGAAAACACTTTCCCAAAATACCCACCAGACAAAAAGGACTGGGCCTGTGACCCAGACGTCCCAGGGAGGCACCCTCAGACAGAGCAGTTCTCCAGACCCGTCCCCAAAGGCAGAGGGCCAATGCCCTCCCTGCACAGACAGCCTGCCACTCCTCTCCCCACCCTCCTTCTCGCCCTTCTCCCGAAAATAGACAGCCAGGCGGCGCCTTCCCGCGGCCATCCTCAGGGGCCTTTCCCACAGGCATCCTTCAGGGCCTTCCCCACGGCCATCCTCAGGCGCCTTCCCCACGGGCATCCTTCAAAGCAGACGCAAGGAGCCAGGGGGGCACTTGCCACTTCCCCACCCCATGGCTGCTCTCCCCAGAGGGTTAGGCAGAAAGTCTGGGAGGGAGCAGCAGGGCCTGTCACTAGAGGAAGTTATCCATCCATCCATCCATCCATCCATCCATCCATCCATCCATCCCTTTGCTTTCAGAAGGAGCACCTGACCTGCCGCTGTCTGCTCATCCCTCCTGGGCTCCTAGCTTTCCCAGGAGGTCCCTTGTGGCCATGGCCTGCTTTTCGGGCCACCAGGGCGTGCAGCCTGGGGAGCATGCAACCCCATCACTCCCCTACTCAACATCCTCCCGTGGCCGAGGGGTCCCTCTCCCACCACCTGCCTCATGATCGCAGGGCTCCCCATGTCTGTCTCTCCCCGGGGAAACGCACCATGTTCAGCACGGCCCACGGAATGCCTCTGCCCTGGACTGTCCTCTCCTGTGCCCTCTGAAGTCCACCTGTCCTACTAGGGCTGATGTCTGTTGTCCGGCCACGGAACCCCACCCAGTCTCCTCCAGCCTCCTCTGAACACCTGTCTGCTCCCACGCATTCCCACTGACTCAACAGGTGACATAAGACCAGTGCCCTGGTGTATGTCCCTCACAGTCCTATGGTACACGCACTATTATTACGCTCATTGTACAGATGAGAAAACCGGAGTGTCAGAGATGTGAAGTCACTGGTCCAATATTGCCAGGAGCTAATTCCAGCACATCAAAAGGTTGATAAAACAAGGGCTGAACCACATATGTAATCACCTGTTGGAGTGGCTAAAGGGCACTTCCCCCAAACCTGAATAGGATGATTGCTTGTTGTCAGACAGCTCAGGACATCTCAATCTCCATGTTTTTGCCTTCTGTTGGCCAAACACCTGAACAACTGTAGGCTATTGCCCAATATGACAATGCTTCTGCACCCTACTCTTTGAAGTGTATTATCTCCATCTTGCCTTAGGACAAATTGTGTTAATAAAAAGCAAGGGTCCTGAGTCAAGAGAGAACTTTAGCTCCTTTAGCTGAAGCTCCTCTGACCCCCAATGCCTTTCAAAATTCAAAACTATCTTTCATCTCTGGACTCCTACTTGATCTACACACAGCCTTTCTCCAGATTGCTGAACCCTTCTTAATGCTGGGACAAGAACCCCAGCACAAGATCACACAGCTCCCAGGATTCTATGATATCTACCCCTTGCCTTCCCCCCAGTATAATATCTCGTCCCACTTTGCCTCTTACTCTCTATTGTCTAGCCACACTGGCTCTTCCCCTTTCTCAACAACAACAGCAACAACAACAACAACAACAACAGCAACAACAGAAGGTGCCTGGAGCACCTCTAAGTGGACAGAACTGGTTCTTGCTCTTCATTGAATGCCCCTCCCCAGAAGCACCCAGCTCACCCTGCCGGGAACGGCACCCAGCTTTTCTGGATCACAGCCTTATTTTATGTTCTTCAAGCCTGTCATTCTGGTGTTTCCATGTATGGCTTGTTTATTTGTGCTGCTAGTCTATGTCATGCCAGTATAAGCTGCAGGGAAGCCAGAACCCCGTCTGTGTTGTTCACAGCTGACTTCCCAGGACTTAGAACAATGCCTGGCACTTAGTGGGCACTCAAGAAAGATTTTTAAATGAAAAAAATACTCCCATATTTATTGAGCTTTTAGCTTCTACTTTATGTGACCTCTAAATTATAGTGCTTATGACCTCTAAATTATAGTAAAGATTGCACCACATAACTTAGCCATTAAGTATTTATAGATTTATGTCTTGTGCTACTAGCTATTATTTCATTCACATTCAGCTTCAATGTGTGTGGGCGCATGTATGCACAGGTGTGTGTGTGTGTGTGTGTGTATGTGAGTGTGATCACTGATCCACATGAACTGGCCCTGGCTTTCTGGCTGGAGCATGGGTCAGTGGACATCTGCACTTCCTAGCTCATCCAGCAGAGAATGTTGAGTCAGAGGAGGGAGGTGCTGTGAGGTGAGAGCACCTTTTTCTGCTTTGTTGAACCCTCCTCAGAAAATATCCCGAATCAAGGTTTCCAGGTTTTGCCATGTCTCCTGGTAGCTCAGCCGCTGGGGTTTCTCCAGCCCAAGATCCGAGCCCAGGGGTATTTCCAGGAGGTCACAGGCCCTCAGCCCTCTAGGCAGGACATAACCGGAAGTCACAGTGTGCAAGCAAATGACCCCTCTGGGAACCCCCTCTGCCTGGTTACGCCGGAGTGCTGAGAGCATGTGCTCTGGGAGATTTGCTGTGGTGGCAACATGGTTTGTCTGGAACACATTTTCTTGAATTTTAATATGTGAAGAGATCTTTGGAAATTATCCTCAGAAAGGGGGAGAATTCCTCTGCTAACGTAGCAGGCTGCATATCACACAGGCGAATTGGAATATAGGCGAACTGGGCTGCCATAAAGCAGGCAGATATGTACTCACACAGAATAATGTCGATAACTCAAAACACATTTGCTTACAAGGAGTTTTAAACTCATTGTTATAAGCCTGCCTCACTTCAGAGAAGATCTAAATTGCTGACAAATACATACAATCTCCAAGTTAGCAAAAAAATGGAAGTAAATGGAAAGAAAAGATGGTGAGGATGTAACATAAAAGGGGCTCAGTGGAAGTTAAGAAGTCCCCTCCACATTAAATTATATACATGTCTTATGGGTGGGCCATAAATTGCCTACAAACTTCCTTGCCACCAACACCAAAACATTATTCAGTTCCAAGATGTGAATGAATGACCATCTAGCATTTCTCTCTCTGCTACATGAGCTCATTAAGCAAGCACAGTGCATTCAGAGAAGAATAACAAACTAATTACAACAAATTTCTAAAAGAGGACAATATTTTGAGTTCTTAAGGTCAATATTCCTTTTCTTCTCCTTCTACAATAGTCCTAGGAGAAAAATCTTGCCTTAAAAAAAGTTAAGTAGCCCTAGCAAGTTTGGCTCAGTGGATAAAGCATTGGCCTGTGGACCGAAGGGTCCCAGGTTCAATTCCGGTCAAGAGAACATGCCTGGGTTGTGGGCTCGATCCCCCGGGGTGAGGGGAGGAAGGGTAAAGGGAGGGGGAGGGGAGGGTGCAGGCGGCAGTCGATAAATGATTCGCTCTCATCATTGGTGTTTCTATCTCTCCCTCTCTACAATCAATAAAAATATATTAAAAAAAACCCCACAAACCTTTAAGTAGGACATAGTCTAATGATTGGAGCATTACCCCCACCCCGTGTTTTTTTTTATTTTCTAATTATGGATGACAGCAGGGAGGTGGCCCAGACAAAAGGTGAAGAGATAGAAACACTTACATGTCATCTGTAAACGTGATTCCAAAGTACTCCTTCTCCTTCAGGTTGAAATGCGAAGCCACGAGGTCCAGCAGCTCCCGCGCTAGCAGCTTGGGCTGTGGGTACGGAACGCCGGTTAGAACATGCTTGCCTCTCTCAGTGCTCCCACCCCTCTGCCCAATAGTGTGTTCGCTCTCAAATATCTGCTTCTCCCCAGCCGGGCGGCCCGCTCAGACTCCTGCAGACTATCCTCTGAGATGAAGGAGAGGAGTGGGGAGAGGAACCTCAGTGAGACCATCCTTCTCAGACATTTGCAGTTCCTTACTTCTTCCCTCTCGGCAGGGGTGGGGACCTTTTTTTAATTTTCTATTTTTTATCATGCCAAGCCGATTTGGACATTCGTGACATCATTCGCGGGCCATACAAATCATCAGCTCAAAAAGTAGCCTGCTCTATTCGGTCAAACATTTAATTAACTCACCCCTAATGCCTGGCAGGACCAGACCAAAGGATTTCATGGGCCTCAGACGTCGCTGCTCTAAGGTAAGACTGTGTTTACTAAAGCCCGGGTGTTTTTGAAAAACACTCTTTCATGTGTAGTTTGGTGCTAGTGACCAAGACAAAGAGTATGAACCCCTCACCATCTGCATGTAGGAATAACTGGGCTTGGTGGACTAGTTGAAAAGGATCAAGACCCAGGCTGTAGGGGCATCAGAGATCGAATTAAAAAGAACAATAACAGCAATAAAAATCATTCACTGTGCCCAGCTCCTTATATTTATTACCGCATTCCGTCCTTGCAAGCGGCCATGAGGTATGGGTTCTTAGTTTGCACTCTCTGGACGGGTCAGCCAAGGCCAGGAGAAGTCAAGCCCTTGTCTGGTATTACAGTCAGGAACCCCGTTCTGCCCGCTTTAAGGCCTAAGCGTCTCCTTTCTCTAAGGGAGCACTGTGCCCATTGTACGGTGGGCTTCACTCTGCTTACTGAGCATCTAGTTAGAGGAAGGAGCAAACGGTGCGCTCTTAGGAAGCACTGGACTTGGTGGGAAGGGGCACGGTTTGGAATTAGCCAGAATGGCTGTGACTGTGGCCGCTGGATTTGCAGAGTTGGAGAGGAAAAGGGGTTTTCAGGAGGGTTTGCTAGGTGTATCTGCCTGAACTTTGAGTCAGTTTAGGATTTGTCATGATGGTTTGAGGGTTGAATGTTTGCTTTGGGGAATAAAGAATAGTTATGAATAGAGAGGGAGAAAGAAAGAAAGGAAGGAAGGAAGGAAGGAAGGAAGGAAGGAAGGAAGGAAGGAAGGAAGGAAGGAAGGAAGGAAAGAAGGAAGAAAGAAAGAAAGGATGAAAGAAAGAAGAGAGTAGCTCTAACTGGTTTGGCTCAGTGGATAGAGCATTGTCCTGCAGACTGAAAGGTCCCAGGTTCAATTTCAGTCAAGGGCACAGGCCCAGGTTGTGCTCTGGATCCCCAGTAGGGGGCATGCAGGAAACAGCCAATCAATGATTCTCATCATTGATATTTCTATCTCTCTCTCCCTCGCCCTTGCTCTCTGAAATCAATACAAAAATATTTATTTAAAAAAAGGAAGAAAAGCAGAGAAAAGAAAAGAAGAGAAAAACAGGCAGAAGTCTAGATTACAATGTCTCCTCTGGTGAGACTATTGTGGGCTGTACTATTTCCATTCTAACTGAAGCCTGTGCCTGGCGGCTGGGGACAGGCCCAGAGGGAGAGACATGGAGGCGTGGTCAGAGGCAGGCATTCTGGCCAGAGCTGTGGGTGTGGCTGTCAGCGGGGACTGCCAGCATTGTTAAGACTCTTGGTCCGAAGTGTTGGGTAGATAAAGAGAGAAGCACCCACCATTAATATGTCACCACTTACTAAAGCCCACATATTTCACAAAGAGATTTCATTCTCATCTATGATTTAGGTCGATTTTAACCGTGATTCTGTGAGGAAGCCTGGCAACCTTAACACCAGTTCACAGTTTATGAAGCGGGTATTTACCCTGGACAAGGCCATGTGCCAGGAAAGCAGCAGGATGCATAACCCTTTTCCAGGAGAAGCATTATGTGATCCAATTTACCAGCAAGAGATTCAGAGAAGCAAAGTCACTCGCCCAGCTCCACAGCTACTGAGCGTTAGGGCTGCGACTGGAACCCGCGAATCTGAATATATGTCACCAACGTGCAGTCACATACAGACCAGGCCTACTGGCTTCAAAGCTCCTTCTCCACCCCTGCGCCACGGGCTGTGAGCGCAGACGCGCAGCCAGCATGGCACGGCCACGCGCTCCTGTGGCCCGGGGAACACCCACCTGCACCAGCAGTTCCAGCCGGCGGCCGTCCAGGAGGTGCACCTGGCAGTGCCTGCCCTCCGTCATCTGTGGGGAGACAGCAGAGCGGTCAGTGGGGCTGGCGGGAAAGCCCTGAGCTCGAGTCATCACTGACTTCACACGTGATGTGCTCAGCCCAACATGGCTTCACCTCAGGAAAACACAGGCGTGGTCACACACAGATTCATTACATGGCATCAGCACTTGTTAAAATTTAAATGTTTTTAGCTCTTTGACTTAAAAGAAGAAAAGAATGAAAAACAGAGATGACTCAATATACTAAAAAGATAATACCTATATGTGCATACACGATTTTATTATGAAAAGTGGGTTTCCTTCCCAGAGGAAACTAGTGCTGTATTTTTATTTAAACCAGTATTTTATTTTTCAAATGAAAATGGCTTTACTCATTGGTGTGCTTTAATATATATAATACATGCATAGTTATAAGAAGAAAAACATGATTCTAAAGTTCAAATGGAAACTTTCCATTTTATAAGTCTACTGCTGCTATAATTAAGAACAGGTAAGATACACAGTTCAGAACTGTTTGATGTATAAGTATCCAATTATATTTAATTTTTATCATTTGTACTTTCAATTTGGGGAAATCCTCTCTGTGAAATAGTCAAGCAATGCACAGAGTGCAAAGATTCCCCTTGACTCGCTCCCGCTTCCCGTCACCGGACCTGCCAGCTCGAGGAGGATCCTCACAGGCCGCTGTACATGGACTTTCAGAACACCGGGGTACATATCGATATTTTAAAAAATTATATGAAATGTTTTTCTCTAGTATTACATATGGCATATTATTACATATGACATACTATTCTGAAAATAAAGCAAATACTCAAAGTATTTGTGTTTGTATGTGTGTAGCCATCCAGAAATTTTATACAAATAGATATCTGTAGTTGTGTGGGTCTGTGGTGTGTGTGTGTGTGTGTGTATTTTCCCATTTTCAATTCAAACGCCATTTCTTGAAGATCTTTCCACTGTCAACACACATATCCCAGGCTCATTCTTTTTAAAGGTCCTATAGTATCAGGTATCGTGTGCACATACAGTAATTCCTGCTGGGAATCATGCTGTTCCCACATTTCATGGTAACAAGATGTACAGTGGACTCGGCACACCCAGCTTTGCCCACGGGTGTGTGATTGCTGGACCACTCCGGAAGAGCATGGCCAGCATTTTGTACACAGCCTAAGGTACGCATAACCTGGCTTAAAAGAAACCAGCTCCCATCCCTGAGCACCAGCTGTGTCCACAGCGATCCTGGCGGTTCATGTCCCCTCTGAGCTGCAGCAGTTACCCCTGGGATTGGTGCTTTTCATCCCATTTCACACAGGAGGACACGTGTGGGATAAGCAAGCTGTCTCCGATGTGAACGGTGCAATGGCTGCACTTGCGTTTTTGATTGAGCTCCGCCCTGAGAGGGAAAGTAGCTCAGCTGCAGACGGTGGCACCATGGGGATGGGGCCCGCAGCAGCGACTGAAGGCGTGCTGGGAGGTGACCGCGCCGGCCCTGACTATGTGCTGAACTCTGCAAAGCCAAGGCCAGCACACACGTCTGGCGGCAAGGGGAAAGGGAACAAACCTTGGTCCCAGCCACTAAGCTGTGCACTGCCTATACATCACCTCATAAAGCTGCACAAAGCCTGTGCCGTGGCAACATCCCATTTTAAGGGAACTGAGGTTAAGGGAATTTATTCAAAGTTACCTAGACAAGGAAAGAACCAAGCCAAGATTTACATCTTGGATCACATGATCTCACACAGCTAGAGGAAATAATGAACAACATAAACTGATGAACAAAAACAGACTCAGAGAAAGAGAAGCAGCGATCAGATTCTCAAACCTCAGAGGGAAAGTAAGGGAGAGTGGGGGTAAGGGGGAGAGATCAACCAAAGGACTTGTGTGCATACATATGGGCCTAGCCAGTGGCCATGGACAACAGGGGATGGGGGCATATGTAGGGAGGGGTTTGGGATGGGAATGGGGGGGATAAGGACAATTATGTGAGACCATAATCAATAAAATAAAAAAATAAAGTCATCTTCTTTTCTACTTTAGCTTGGGAGCAAATAAATAAATGTGTCAGTCACTTTATTTCTTTTGTAAAACCCACATAAGGAAACCAAACTCATGACCTATAGAAAGATGTAATGAAATAAAACTAAAAAAATCAACTCACACAGTATGAATCCATTAAGAAATATGTCAAAATATTTCACACTGCTTTGTTGTTGCATAATCCAAACGAATTTATGCCCTAATTTTACAAAAACATCCTTTTCCTTTCCACTGTGCTTTGGACCTCCCTCAGGCTGGTCACCGCCTTTTTGCCAACACATACACTTACCCTACAGAATTGAATGGTGAATGTTTTGTCACGTCTGCCCAGCTGAGGACAAACATGGGCGGTGGTGTCCGTATCTGTACAGCTTGGTCCTGCCCTTTGGCCTCAGTTGATTGGAGCAGGGACGCACACCTGACCCAAGCTGGACCAATCAGAGCCTCAGCCCAGGGAACCTGGAATGAAGTCTGAGTAGGTGACAATGTGGCTGCCTGTGTGGAGGGGTGGAGAGCAGAGGACAAGCAGTTCCTCAGGGGCAGGAGAAGCCACTCAGCTGGAGAGGCCAGCGGGGGACTGCCGTCTGCATCCCTGGCCCTCCCCACACTCTGGTCCCTTCCACTGGCCCGGGGAGATGTCCTGGGCTCCATGAAACACCCTGTATTCCTGCCATAAGCCCACTCTTCCTCGCTCTTACGCTGACTGGAGTTGGATTCTGCTTATTGCAACTAAAAGCCTCTTTATAAGACACCACAGGTGCCTACACCTAAACCAAGGCAGAGGTTTCCGAAGGATGGACTCCCCAATGACGTCATTAAAGTTGTCAACTCACAATGACTGAAGCTCCCGCCAAGGGCAGTACAACGGCCAAGAGAAAGGCTGACATCTTGGGGGAGAGGTTCTGATCAAACATCTCGCTGTGTGACCTGACAAGACACACAGGCAGGAGAAGGCGGTGCAGGTGATGGGGAGGAAATTGCTAGTTCTACCCCCGTGGCACGTCCGTCTGCACCTGTGAGCAGTGTCCCCAGCCCTTTCCTCTGCGGAGGTCAGAGGCCGATGCCATCGCCCGCAGCAGGAAGGCCCGCCCTTGTCACTCAGACTGCAGGTGGGAAGGCGGTGGGTGCGTTTTGTTCATCAGGACAACGCTTATAAATAAGTTATGATTGACAATACTAGAAATCGGGAGATGCCACGTAATAAAGGTCCAGATGGTAAGATCTGGAAAGACGGCTGGATTTCCTCTGGCAACATCTGGCCAGGGTGGGGCGGAGTGGCTCCTCCAGATGAGGCCTGCGGCCCTGGCTCACTCAGCCTGTTGCCTGCAGGTTCCCAGGTGTGAACAAGCACATCTGGTTCACGTTCACGTGGCACTAGGGAAGAGACAGCCAACGTCACAGAGCTGTGTGCCCGGAGAAGTGCTTGGCGCTTGGCCCTCACCCCGTGTAGCCTTTCGGCCTCTACAGGAGCCGTGAAGGGGACAGCGCCTGTGAATGACGAGGGAACTGGGGCCTGAGAAATCATGTGACCTGCACTGGAGCTCTAAGCCAGCCTGGACTCCACATGGCACTCCCCCCCTCAGGTGCTGTGTTACGGAGACGCCTTTCCTTTCTGAGCCACAGAAGCAGGCCCTGCTCGCTTTCCCTCTGCTGCCCTGAGAGCGAGATGAGCCGCTTCTCAGGGCCGCCTTATTATAGTCCTTTTGCTGGGAAGCTAACAAACAAGTGCTAAACCTTCCTGGGATCTATCCATCCTCCCATTAAAAGAGTTTCTTAAAGGAAGACTGTTACTAGCCCATTTTAAAGAAGATAAATGACAAGAAATGCTAACAGGTCGGTTAACAAGCATGTGGCAGAATGTTTCCCAGAGCCGAGGGGCAGAGATAAAGAAACGGGGATGCTGGCTCCTGTGTGCCTCCTGTGCCTGCCCCCTCCCCAACCCTCAGACATCTCAGCAGCAACAGTCACAGCACCCGCACAGGCTCTGTCTCTGCTCCGGGTGCCCGCTGAGCCCTGGGCAGTATCAGCACATCCTGTCCTGTGTACTCGCTGAGGTAGGCAGTCTTAGTGCCATGTTACAGGTAAAAGAATTTAGAGAGATTATACTTAATAGTTTCACAAATGGCAGAATGAGACCCACACCCAAAGCTCCACTCTCCACACTCACGGTACACACACGTTCAGCACCTGCCCTGTGTGAGTGGGGGAGGGAGGGGCGGGGGGGCGGGGTTTGGTGGGGGGAGGCCGCCCCACACAACCCTTCCTTGGTAGGTTGGGTAAGTGGGTAGAAATGGGAAACAAAGTGCCAAAATCACGCATCAAAATGATTTCCGTTCCAGGGAAAATGCATCAACTCGCAGTAAAGTGTAGAATTCATAACAGAAGGGTTTGAGGGCCTCTCCTCACTGCCGCTCAGTGGCGACCGGGGAGCTGAGGCTCGGCCTGCCCACCACACAGCTGTTGGCGGGGCCTGGGATTGACAGGCAGGACGCTGCCCTGAGGCCAGAGTGTGGGGCTGTGCCAGCTCCTCAGCTAACAAATAGCACCTCTTACCCAGATCACTGCTGCCCAACAGGCTGGCTCTTCTCTCTATCCGGAATTGTGCAGTTTTAAAGTTTTACTTTATTGTTTAAGTATTACATATAGGAGTACATCTATCTCCTTTTCCCCCCATAGACCTTCCCTCAGCCTCCCCTGCCCCCTGTCTCATGCCCTCATCCCCCTCCCCCAGTGTCTGTGTCCATGGGTTGTGCTTATGTGCATGCCAACAAGTCCTTCTGTTGACACCCCCCCCCCACCAACACTCCCCAACAGGTTGACTTTTAAAAATAAAACAACAAAAACTCCCAATACCTACAAAACAAACAAACAAACAAAAAAACCCAACTGGGCATTTTTTATTTATTAAAAAACGTAAGTCCCGCTGATGTTCCATCTTCCAATTCAACATCAGAAGTGACATTTGCTAAGCTATCCATGGGTCATTGCCATGACTATATCCACAAATACAGAGTCACTTTAAAAACAAAAACAGCAACCTGTTCATTGAACTTACGCATCCCGTAAGCGGGCAGTGGCTCATTGGGAGGTGCACGTCCATCACTTTGGTGGGCGGTGGGAGACCTGAGAGGCCAGCACCTCGCTCAGGGCCGCCAGCGGTCAGAGGCAGAGCTGGGATTCCGGGGTTACTCCCCATTTCCCAGCGTCATTATCGCCCACATTCTACCTGACTAACCGGACACTTGCTTTCTTTACAAAAAGGGGTTTTTGTAGTTTTACAGTCCCGCTTCGGGGGGAACAAGCCCAAGGCCTCCTCAGGACCCGCTGCGGCTCCCAGCGGAGGAGCCTCCCTCTCCTCCCCCCGCAGCTCATCCCGGACCCCGCCTGCCACGGGCTCCGCCAGGGCCCGGGCGATCCTCCCCACACCCACATTCCCTCCTCCGTGGGGGGCTCTTCCCGGGATCCCCTTCCAACCCCCGCCCCCGCACCACCGGAAGCTTCAGATTTGACCCTAAACCCCGACCCGGCCCCCCGACCCCAGCGGCAGTGCCTGTGCGGAGTCAGTTAAAACTGGGGTCTCTCTGGTTCCGGCTGCCCCACCCGTCTCCAGCCTCGCCCCCTCCTCGGACCGGGAGCGGAGCCCCGCGGAGCCTGGGCACACGCGGCGGCCCGTCCCTCTGGGCAGCGAACCGGGATGGCGAGGCTTGGCCCGGCCAGACCTCCGGCTTCCCGGAGCGCCCCGAGGTGCGGGGAGCGCCCCGAGGTGCGGGGAGCGCCCGGAGGTGCAGGGAGCGCCCGGAGGTGCTGGGAGCGCCCCGAGGTGCACGGAGCCACCAAGGTGCACGGAGCCACCGGGGTGCACGGAGCCACGGGGCTCAGGCTGCCTCCGCCCGGCCCCTGACCAGGGGAGGAGAGCCAACACCCCCCAGGGGCCGCCGCTGCCGCAGCACAGGGCGCTGGGGTGGGAGGGTGGGGTGCGCAGTGCGGTCTCTCAGAGAAGACCAGCACCCCACCCCCACCGGGCTCTGCATGGCACATGGTCTGCGGAGGAAGCAGCTGCTGCCCCGCCCCCGTCCCTTCTGACCTTTCCTGGAAGCAGCTTTTTTGTTGTTGTGGGGGCCGCCTCAGAAACATGGTTCCTCAGGGCTTTTGTGGGTTCCCTATCCGGAGCCTCACCCCCTCACCCCTGCCTGCACGTGCGCGCTCAGCTGGCCCGGTGACCCCTAAACGCAGAGACTTCACACTCACCAGCCTTGCCACACAGAGGGACATCTCCTCTCCCTACAGTGTCCTCACCCCCTGTCCCCCTCCTCCCTGGCGACGCCCCAAATCTCATCGCCAACCCCTCTGCCTGGCCTCCTCTTCCTCCCCCAAAGCCTGTTTGCACTTGAGACTTTGCACGCTGGCTCGCCCCCGCTCAAGCCCGCTGCAGGCGCTCCCCCCTCCCCCCCAGCTGCACTCCCCCCACCCCCCTCCGCAGTGCTTTGGCCGCTCTCAGGCCTGAAATCAACTTCACCCTCTCCACAGAGGCCTTCCTCCTCAGGGAAGTGAGCCTGCCATGCTCTCCCTGTCCCAGCACTCCCCTCTGCTCTGTCCACCCTCCTCTGCCTCCCCATCAGCAGTGCACCCACTGGGAGACCTTTCCTCATGTGCTCAGGGCCCAGGCCATGCCCGCCCCGTGGGGAGAATGCGGTAAATGCATGTCTGCTGAGTGGAGGAGCCCTAACGACTCATGATGAATAGTATAGGGTCATGTCAGGGGACCGAGGGCCAGAGCACCGCCCAGCCTGGTGCAGGCAGACTCACATGTGCCAAGAGCCCAGGACAAGGTGCGCTGTGTCAGGTGAGCTGCTCCGGGAAGGCGTGTATCTAGGCCGGTCTCACTGACTTTGGGATCTATTGAGCGGACGGTTTTGTATTTCCCCCAGATGATGTCAGCCCCAGGCGAACAAGGCCCCTCTATGTGTCTCTGGTGTTGTCTGAACATGAGCCGCTGACACGGCGCTGAGACAATGGCCGGGTGACACCGTCCCCAAGCCCGGCTGTCATGTCCCCTTGGGCTTCAAGGCGCCTCCCTCAAGGGGCAGTGTGGGAGCAGCTTTCTGTGTCTCTCCTCTGGCTTCCATTGCACACTTGCTGATGCCTCAGAGCCCTAAGGCCTTCCCACATGCAGCACCCTCCCTGCTCCATGCTGCTGAGCCTGGGGGGTAAGAGTAACTCCTAGCTGATGGCTACCTGAGGGTCTGAGGCCATGACCCGAAGGATCTCCTACTCTGACATCCCTGACCCATAGGATCTCTCCCTCTGACACATCCCTGACCCACAGGATCTCCTCTGACATCCCTGACCCATAGGATCTCCCCCTCTGACACATCCCTGACCCACAGGATCTCCTCTGACACATCCCTGACCCACAGGATCTCCTCTGACATCCCTGACCCACAGGATCTCCTCTGACACATCCCTGACCCACAGGATCTCCTCTGACACATCCCTGACCCACAGGATCTCCTCCTCTGACACATCCCTGACCCATAGGATCTCCTCTGACACATCCCTGACCCACAGGATCTCCTCTGACACATCCCTGACCCACAGGATCTCCTCCTCTGACACATCCCTGACCCATAGGATCTCCTCTGACACATCCCTGACCCACAGGATCTCCAATGACATTCCCGACCCATAGGATCTACTCCTCTGACCCATCCCTGACCCATAGGATCTCCTCCTCTGACACATCCCTGACCCATAGGATCTCCTCCTCTGACACATCCCTGACCCATAGGATCTCCTCTGACACATCCCTGACCCACAGGATCTCCTCCTCTGACATCCCTGACCCATAGGATCTCCTCCTCTGACATCCCTGACCCATAGGATCTCCTCTGACAAATGCCTGACCCATAGGATCTCCCCCTCTGACATCCCTGACCCACAGGATCTCCTCCTCTGACATCCCCGACCCATAGGATCTCCTCTGACACATCCCTGACCCATAGGATCTCCCTCTCTGACACATCCCTGACCCATAGGATCTCCCTCTCTGACACATCCCTGACCCATAGGATCTCCTCCTCTGACACATCCCTGACGCACAGGATCTCCTCTGACATCCCCGACCCATAGGATCTCCTCCTCTGACACATCCCTGACCCACAGGATCTCCTCCTCTGACATCCCTGACCCACAGGATCTCCTCTGACACATCCCTGACCCACAGGATCTCCTCTGACACATCCCTGACCCATAGGATCTCCCCCTCTGACATCCCTGACCCACAGGATCTCCTCTGACACATCCCTGACCCATAGGACACTCCGGCACAGGACGGTGCTGGCGGGGATGTGGCCACAGCCATCGGGCTCAGGGAGTCCTCCAGCCACAGCGCAGGATTCAGCGTGAAAGCCTGCTTCACGGGCGCATCCATCAGCTCAGCCAGCGTTCTCTGAGCACCACCCCTAAGTGCGAGCTCCTCTGGGTGCGGCGAGTGACCGCTCAGGGAGCAGAGTTCGCTCTCTGAGGCAGCGGATGCTGTGGCTGCAGAGCCGTCTCCCAGGGCTGCCTCCCGGGGCTGCCTGCGTGGGCAGTGGTGCGCCCCCCACCCCCGGCCCAGCCCGCAGAGGCCAGGAGCCCCCACCCGCTGCCTGCTGTGACGGCCAAGCATGTCCCCAGCCAAGAATGTCTCCATTCCTGGTTGGGAATGGTCTTCTACCCAGAGGCAGAAGGAAGAAAAGAAACTATTAACATTAAATGTTTGCAGATAACAGTAAGGTCTAGCTCAACTGGCAATGAAATGAGGACATACATGTCCATTTATTTTTATTTTTATTTTATTTTTTTAGAGAGAGGGAAGAGAGACAGAGAGAAGGATAAACAGTGAGAGAAACATCTATCAGGTGTCTCCCGTATGTGGATCAACAGGGGACTGAAACCACAATGTAGGCATGTGTCCTGACTGGGAATCAAACCCACAATTTTTAAAAATATGTCTTTTCATTGATTTTAGAGAGGAAGAAAAGGGGAGAGAGAGAAACCTCAATGATGAAAGAGAATCATCGTCGGGCTGCCTCCTGCACGCCCCCTGCTGGGAATGGAGCCCTCAACCTCCGCATGTGCCCTGACTGGGAATCGAACTGGGACCTTATGGTTCATGGGTTGCCGCTCAAGCACTGAGCCTCACCAGCCTGGGTGGAATTAACTTTTTTTTTTTTTTTTTAATTTCTTTATTGATTATGGTATTACATATGTGTCCTTATTTCTTAGCTTTGCAAAACTTATTTCAAAATTCACTGCTCCCCCAGGAAACGTGAGAAATGAGTAAGCCGATGAAGAGAACTTCCGTGGAACCACTGCTCTTAGCAAGCGCCTGCAGGAGAGCCGGGAGCACGGTCCTGAGTCTGCGGGCGGAGGCTGGGAGAGCAGGAGGCTGCCACACTCCGAGCTCCCCCACAGCTGGGAGCAGCGGCCAGCGGTGGCAGCCACTCCCTGGGGAGGTGTTCTCCCAAAAGAAACCCCGACCAGTGTCAGCCTGATCCCCTAAGGCTGGCGCCAAGAAAGGCCGGTTTCAAAGAAAGAACAAAACAACTCTGTCCGCCTGGAGCTGAAGGCCCTCAGGAGGTGTCCCTGAGGCGCGCACAAGGTTAGAACCGGGCCTTGTTTATGCCCAGCTCCGCCGCTGGACTCAGTTTCTGCCTCTGTGAGATGGGATGAGAAGAATCGATCTCGTTTCGCTTTGTTTGTCTCTTATACTAAATCCACCCCAAAGGCCCAGGTGCCCCTGTCACCAGCAGCACCCCCACCCCCGTGCCTGCGGGGCAGAGTCGGGGTGCCCCTGTGCTGGGGCCTGAGGGCACCCTCTGCTCTCCCCAGGGCAGAGTGCTCTTGCTAGCGGGGTGACTGGTGAGCGGTGGACTGCTATTCTAGCAGCAGTTACTTTGAGTTGGGTAAATGGCTATATTTCTAGGAAAAAGTTCTCCTGGGTGAATAAGAGGTCAACCTGTCATGCTCAAATTCAGTCAACCCACCAGTTAAAAGCAAGGGTGTGTGCACAGCTGTGTGAATGGACTGAATGCCACCGACCTGCACCTTTAAGATGGCCAGCCTAGTGCGTTCTATGTTTCGTGTATTTTACTACCTGACAAAAAGCAGGCGCAATGAAATATATTTCGGTGCATATTTTATTTTGAAAGAACCTCACAACTTTAGATATTGGAAAGTGTGTTTATGGTCTGGCTGGTGTGGCTCAGTGATTTGCGTCGACCCATGGACCAGGGGGTTAATTCCATTTTAAATCTCTCAGTGACAAATCAACAGGCTCACTCCAACCCCCCTTTTAGCTCCATCTGCCCAGAGCCGGACTCCTGCAAACTCATTCCCTGCTGAGTGTGCCAGCAGCAGGACCTGGGCACGGCGTGTGCCACCTGCCCGTGGGCCCTGTGAGCTGAGATGCTTTTATCCACTGAGCTCTAAACCCCCGGAGGAAACGGTGTGCCCTTCATCTCACACAGAAGCAGCTGACACCCACAGAGGCTGAGAATAACTCTCCAGAGGTTCCTAGCTGGGAAGGGGCTGAGTTCGCCCAGTGCCGAGGGGAAATGGGTGCCCAGTCTTCACGGAGGAGCTGGGCAGGGTAGCTTCTCTACCCACAGCCTGGGCTTTCCCGCCAGAGCCCCGGGCAGGCCCCAGGCGGCTGCCACGTCTATTTCCAGATCACAGGACGCCTCTGCTGTCCCTTCCCGGGAGGGCACCCTCCCCTCCGGCCGCTGCCAGGCTGTATGTCACGTACAGTGTGCACGAGACACGGCACAAAGAGCACACAGGCCCGGGCCGCCACGGAAAAGCCACCGAGTGGCACCGGCCAAGCCAGGAGCTCGGGCGGGCCGGGTGGTGGCGTGCAGTCCGGGTTGGCCAGAAATGAAGTTTTCTGGGCGTTTTGTAAAAGATGGAAATGTCAGCTTTGGTGGTTATGCAAGTAGCAGACACCCTGTGGTTTGGAAACTTTCTGCTTTGCCAGCTGCCAGTTTGCTCTTTTCCGGGAAAAGCAGCCTGTAGGAAGGAGCAAAGTGCTGCATTTTTCAAAAGTTCGACGTGAACACAAGCCCAGGAGGACGGAGGGGGTTAGACATGAGCCGAGGCCGAGGCGGAGCTGGCCGTCTCAGACTGTTTATTCACCTGGGATTCTGGGCTGAATGTGAGCCTCCTCAGAGCAGCACATCACAGCCATCACCCTGGGAACCTCAACACGGACAAAACTAATTCGGAAACCACACGAACTTTACAGGAATTTCCACGTGCACGCTCATGGTCAGAGTTTTCATGTTTCCTTTTGCGTCAGCCCTGCCAGAGTGTCCCTGCCTCCTTCCAGAGCCTCTTTGTTCTCCGGGGTCCTTCCCCAGGTGGAGGCTGAAATGAGTTTTCAGGGACTTTATAACGAAGACACGCTGGTTGCATTGGGTCCAGAGCCCTCCCCTGAGGTTGGTGGAACTGTCCTATTTGAGCAGGGGATTTGGACAACATGACCACACTTTGGAAACAGAAAAGTCTACCTTACTCGGGACAATATAGAAAAAGTCTTAATCATCCCTCTCACTCCCTCGACACAGACGCTTCTAGTGTCTATTTCCAGAGACTCAGGAGGACGCCTCTGCCGTCCCTTCCGGGAGAATGCCCTCCTCGGCCCGTGGTCAGACGGCGTTTTTAGACGTCAGGGTCCCGGGTCCAGGAGTCACCGCAGCAGAGAGCATGCAGGCCCCGGGCCGCACACAGGAAAAGCCACAGAGTGGCACCGGCAAGGCCAGGAGCAGCCTCTGACCTTTGCTTTTAATATGCTTTATTTCATTGCAGGTTCATACACAATCTAGGGAAGGAAATTGTTGCCACCTAGTGCATGTTGTGTTTTCAAGTGAGATTCAGTCTTTTTTGAAGCTCACACAGTATCCAGGATTAAAACAAAACTGAAAGGTCACAGGTCAGGGAGGCAAAAGCCTGGAAACCCCCTGGGGGAGCACCAGGGAGCACAGAGAGGGATGAAGAATCCTTCCGGAGAGAACGGTGACCTGGAGCCTTCTGGCCGCTCCACTTCCAAGCACAGCCAGTACTGAAAATTAAAGTGTATGGACCTACGACGAAATAAATTACATTAAAAGCCAAGGGCACAGATGCTCACAGCTCGTCTGTGTCTTACATTTCCCTGTTTCTTTGCTCTTGAGCAGATCCGTGTCCACGGAATCTTTATGGTAGCCAGCTCAGTGACGGTAACCGGTAACATGAAATCGGTCAAGGTGAGAGTATTTACACCACGGAAATTGGCAAGTGCTGTTCCCCAGAGAGCTGGCTGGGAGGCACGGAGCAGCCGCACTGGAGAAGGTCAAAGGCAGAAGGAGGCCTGGGGAGCGCCTGCTCAGAGCATGTCAGAGTGTGGAGGCCGCTGAGAGACCATGTGGCACAGAGGAAGGAACGAGGCTGCGATTTCAGACGGAGCTGTGTCCAGAGCCCAGCACAGTTCACTTCCCCAGGACTCACTCTGTACATCTCTGAAGTGGGACTAGTGGTGTCTCTCAAGGGAGCGGCTGTGCTCATGATGCCTGGCACAGAGGCTGGCATAAGAGGCGACTGGCACACAGTTGAAGTTTCCACAGCTCAGGGCTGGGGTACCGAGCTCCTGAGCAGTCGGAGACTCATGCACGACTATGAACCTCACAACGATCCCCAGTTGGCAAGCTCACCACAGAGGGCCCCTGGCCTGGACCTGTGCTCCCCTCTCAGGGCCAGCTGCTCTTCTGCTTCTGCCCCGGGAATGTAAGTGCACCATTGCTGCTCTCCTGTCTCCCGAGACAGCGCCTGCCAGCGTGGGGCTCGGTGCATTTGTGTGGATAAGTGACGCCCGGCTCCCCTTTTCTACTGCTGAGGTCCCATGGGGAGCCAGTGGCTTCTTAGCCTCTTAAAGAGCCACGCCAGCCAGCTGTGCGGCCGCTGTCCTGGCGTCTGCCGCACCCCAGGGGCTGTCTTCCCTGCCACGAGCCCACTGCCCCTTCCCGCGGCTCCATTCATAAGCAGCCCAGCAGCACCCTCCCTCCCCTGGCCAGTTTCTCCCCTCCTCGCCCCTGGGCTCCACTCCAGCTCCATCTGCCTCATCAGGAGCTCCAGCCTTGTGACAGGAAGTGGCACCCAGCGCCTGCAGCTGTATCCAGGGAACCAAATATTTACCCCCCGGGGCCCTGCTCTCGTGGTTGCTGAACTTGCTGTTCTGGAGGGACATTTCTGAAGGGTGTGACGGCTGGGTCCCCTAAGCAGCATGGGTGCTGCTGTCAGGAGCGTCCCGAGGGTGCACGATGCAAACTCATCAAGTTCCCTCCCTCCCTAGTGCTTTGGTCCGCAGAACAATGCAGGGTGAGCAGCCACGGGGCCGCGGGGTGGGGGCAGGCAGATGCGCAGTGTCTGACCCCAGCTCTGCCTCCAAGTGTCTGCTGGAGATGGTGGCAAGCCCCCACCCTCCGGGCAGCGGCTGTACAATGGGGATAATTCCGCGCATGGCATGTCAGCGGCCCATGAGAAGCAGCTCTTACTGATTTTTAAGGCACACGTAGTGCGTTAAGTGAGAATGTGAGGGAGAGCAGAGGCTCTGGAGTCAGACAGACTCAGTACTGTGTGGCCTGTGCAGGGACCTCACTTCTCCGGAGCCTCGGCCTCCCAGGGGGAGGGGGTGATAACAGAAGCGGACCCCCCTCCCCCCAGGGCTGTGAGGCTCCGGAGAGGGCACATGCGGCTGTGAGCCACGTTACCATGCTTCTCACTGGTGACAGCCTCACCATCGCTGCAGACCCTGCAGGGCGGCGCTCTCAGGGCCGCTGCAGGAGCTGCGCGGGGCGGGCAGGGCGGCTCTGCCCCAGTCCACGGAAGAGCAGGAGCGGGCAGCTCTGGCTGTGAGACAACTGGGTCTGGATCCTCCCTCCAGCGGTAACATCACCCTGCTGGTCTGAGCGCTTTACACTGCCAGAGTGCCTTCGCCTCCCTTTCTTCTTTTAAACTTCACAGCTTCACTGAGCCAGAGTGTCACATCCGCATTTCACAGAGGAGGCCACCGAGACCCGAAGGAGGATGTGACTTTGTGGCCACACAGCTGGCCAGATCCGACGCCCCAGAGGCGGAGCTCCGCTTCCTGCTGCCCCAAACAAGCTCCGGGCCCTCCAAAGTTTTCCCCCAAAAGTGAATTTAACCACCCCCCGAACCACAAGCCAGCTCTGCACGCAAATGTCATCCTGAGGCTGCCCGGCCCTCACACTGCAGCTCACCAGAGGCGGTTTCCTGGCCCCGGGAGGGTGTTGGGAGGGGAGGTTGCGGAGTCTGCCAATCCCCAAAGCCCCGGGTTCTGCTGCGGGCAATGGAAAGAAGTGCCCGTGTAAGAAATTGGAGAATTCTCCACAGCCCTGGGATTAGAAGTCCTGATCTGTATGCCTTGGGAACAACTGTAACCACAGACACCTTTTTAGAATCCCGGGGAGAGCTTACAAAGAGAAGTGATTTATTCAAACAAGAAAAGTACCTGCAAGGGCTGAGGTGGGGACCAGACAAGCCCCCACCTCCGCCCCCGATTTCCCGAGAACTGGACACCTCTGTAGAATCTCCTCCGCGGTTCCACGGTAACGCCGCTCTCTGTGCTGCAGCTGATGGAGCTCTGCTCAGTCCTGCAGAAACCACGCTGTCTCCTCCCTCCACAGCCACGATGGGAAGTTACTACTGAAAGCTGCATTGAAAACAACCAGGACTCTTTTTTTCTGTAATTGAATATTATTCTATTTTATAATTTCTTCCTTTTCCCCAAAGAATAGCCAGTTCCTACACAATTGAGAACATCATCCCTTTTGTTGGCTTCACTCTTGGTTTGGTTTTGTTTGCTCTCCATGGCATAAGCAGTGTTTGGGCACCTGCACGGGGCCAGGCCCTCAGGGACAGAGTGGGGAAGCACAGTTTGTTCGGTGGAAGGGGCATTAGACCTCAACCTTATGCCTCAGTGGCAGTGACCAGAATTATTTTTCTTGATGTGTAAAGCATGACCTATCTCACTTGAAGTGACCTTCCCACTTTCCCAATCAAGACAGGGCAGAGTCTAAGGGATCGATCTTTTGCATCAATGTCCAGTTGGACTCTGTGATCACAGAAATTTTCCAGAGAGTTGGCTCCTGGGTACTGCTGACACACAGATAACGGAGCTGTGGCCGGGTGTCAGCTCCCAGGACACGTTTCAGAGGAAGACAATGAAAGAGACCGGCTCTGCAGCCTCTTTAATTCCTGGCTGTGTGCATGGGCACCTGATTCAGCCTCTGGACGCCCAGCTTTCTCCTTTGGGAGGGTGTCCCTTAGCAGGATATCCTCATCTGAAACCACTGGGGTCTCCTTCCCCCCTTTTCTGGTTGTAACAATCATGGGAAAAAATAAAGGGGTGGGACTGGGATTAAACACTTGGGGAAAAGATTCTAGAACAATCCCACGCCTTCCTCCTGTCTGGTGGATGACGCGGGTTGACACAGGTGTCTTAGGGCCAGTCCACTGAGATAGCGCCACTCCCACCAGGTGCTGTCACTCAGCCACCTGCTCTCATCAGTGGGTAAGCAGGGGCCTGAGATCTCAGCGTGACCACATTATCAAGAGTGTGAGTGCCACCCATTCACGTCTTCCCAGTCTCTACTGAGCTCTCACTGTGTGTCAGACTCCATAACAGGCCCCGGCCTACATAAAGGACGATAGCCAAAGCGTACCTCTTTCAGACCCGCTAGGGACACAAGCAAACCAGCCTGCACACAGGGCTGTTTCTGATCATGCTCAGCACAGGCAGCCCCACAGCCATCCTACGACTTTCCACAGGCTGAGCTATAGTGTTCGGTAGGTTAGGGGTATGACATGCGTTTTTGACCTATGATATTTTCAGCTGACGAAGGGGTAGTGGGAAGCAATGCCACTGTAGGTCAAGGCACATCTGCACCATGAAAAGGAGGAAGCAGAAGAATGTGACGCCTAGTTGTATGTACTGGTGAGGGCGGAAGGGTTGCCTGATGAAGCTGTCGTTCTCTAAGATAAGGGTGACGGGAGTCAGTCTGGAGAAGATCTGGACAAGAGCATTTCAGGCAGGGGCCAACAGTGCAAACGCCCGTGCTTGGTTAATTTGAGACACTGTTGCACACGTTTTTCATCAGCGTACTCTTAAGAGCCTCTCTAGGCACTCCCTCTCCCCCGCCCCCATACTGTCCTCCATGACATTTTAATATCAAAGATATATTGCGTATCTGTTGGGTAAAACTGGGCTTTGGAGGGCCACAAACTCTCTCTCATACTGTCTTTTTTTGCCCCTTAAGAACCATTTTCCTCCCCTTGGGGGTGAAGTCTCAGCACTGAGAGTGCACAGCTTAAGAAAAAGTGGCAGCAATGTGGTGGAGCTTGGTCGCCAAAAGGACAAGTACAGGGGACAGCGAGTCAAAGAGGGGCTCATCAGTGGTTCTCAAAGTGTGGCCCGGGGCCAGGCACCAGCAGGGGCTGGAACTTGTTAGACATGTGGAGTGGCGTCCAGTGCTCTGTTTTACAAGCCCTAGGTCACTTGGGTGTGTGCCAGAGTCCGGAGACCGCTGGGCTGTGTCATTCACGGAGCTGTGGGCTGTTCCGAGGCAGCAGGAGGCCCTGGAGGCTGTCAGGTGTGGGAGACATGACCTGAGGACGGTAGTAAAGGAAATCTGCTCCTGGAGGCGCTGAGACAGGGAAGGAGGAGCAATGCCGGGAGAAGGGAAATGACCCAGAAGGCGGGCGCTGGTGCTCATCTGTGAACTGGAGGTCGGAATATGACCCACTTCACCAGGCTGTGAGGGCTAAATGAGTGAACGCATAGAACTTAGCACACAAACATTAAACTATTAGCTATTAAACCATTAGCACATTTATTAATCCAATGACTATTAAAGTATGCTGCTTATTCTTGATTCTCTCTACCAAACTCCTACTGGTTAATATCCAAGTGCAGACTCCCACTTCCTTTAGCTCTCTCTGTTTTTGCCAGTTCCACCAGTTCAGCTGGGGGTTGGTAGATCGGTAACGTGTTCACAAGGCTGCGTAAGTCACGGTGTTCTGTTCAATGTCCTTTCCTTTCCCTTTCCCTATGAGATCTAACTGTTGGCCTAGAAAAGGAACTTTACTGTAAAACCTGAGTACTAGAATCAGTCCTGTCACCACCTGTGCACAGCTTTCCCACGCTCAGACAGGAAGCGGCCCTCCAGGAGGCAGCGCCCGTCGGGCTCAGCATGGACGGGGCATCAAGCAGCCCTGGACGCAGGTCCCTGCTCTGACACTAGCCAGCAGGACCTTGGGCCTGTCGATGGGTTTGTCTGAAAAAGTCTCTGCCTCACGGATTGAGGTTTAAACACAAGAAGGCATGGAGATGCTGAAACCGGTTTGGCTCAGTGGTAGAGCGTCGGTCTACAGACTGAAAGGTCCCAGGTTCGATTCCGGTCAAGGGCATGTACATTGGTTACACCCTGGTAAGGGGTGTGCAAGAGGCAGCTGGTCGATGTTTCTCTCTCATCGACATTTCTAGCTCT
The DNA here is from genome assembly GCF_014108245.1 of Pipistrellus kuhlii. Taxonomy (NCBI): domain Eukaryota; kingdom Metazoa; phylum Chordata; class Mammalia; order Chiroptera; family Vespertilionidae; genus Pipistrellus; species Pipistrellus kuhlii. The sequence goes on along the minus strand of NW_023425416.1, from coordinate 2,417,260 downwards.
CTATCCCTCTCTCCTCCTCTCTGTAAAAAAATCAATAAAATATATTAAATAAAAAAAGAAGGCATGGAGAGCTCTTAACGCAGTGCCCGCTAGTGTTAGCCCCCTGTGATGGTGACGATCTCTGAGCCTGCCATGGGAACAGCGTGCTGCCCGGACCATAAGGGAAAACGTATGTCTACGAGTCTCACAAACACACAAAACACTTCGGCTTGGAAAGGACATGGAGGGACAGGCTGGTTTGGGATACAGCATCCTCACCCAGGCTGCTCTCATGCACAGCAGTAAGTGACTGACCTCATCCAGCCAGGTCAGGGGAATGCCACTTAGTGCCTTCAGGTCCCAGGCATGGGAGAAGAAGGCTCCGATCCCCAGGCAGAGCCCCAAGCCCTGCTCCACCTGCTCCCCGTCCACCTCATCATCCTGTCCCATCCTCTCCCTGCACCCAGGCTCCAGCCACACTGGTCCTCTTCTAGATTCTTCTCCGTGTGATCTCCTTCCTGCCTCATAGCATGAGGGGGTGTGGAAAGTCCTAATTTATCACACGGATGAAAAGTCACTTTCTCTTGGAAGCCACGTGTAGTTGTGATGAGCGAAGACTCTGGAGTCAGACTGCCCAGGATCAAATCCTGACTTGGATATGTTGCTAGCGGTAGGACCATGGGCAAACGGCCACGGGAATGGTACCGGAGCATTGCTCGGAGGGTTAAGTGAGGGATGTGGAATGCCCAGGGCATCTCTGGGCCCCAGAACACTATCCTGAGTGCTGTTGGTCCTTGTAGCCCTCTGCACTCCTCTTTTGGGGCACTCTTCACACTTATAATGAAATATGAGGTGCTTTTTCTAAAATATCTGTCCTGCTCTCCAGCCCGCAGCATGCGCCCTGCAAGGCAGCTGCTCAGTGGACACGTGTTGAATGGAAAAGCGGAGTGCTCACTTATTAAAAAAAACTGGGAAAGCAATGTAATCTTTTTCACATAAAATACTTCAGAGTAGCTAGCCAATGTACAGTCTCCTTAAAAGAAGGCAGAAAGGGTAAATCAGAGTAAGACCTGTGGTGTGCTGGCCTCAGTACTTGTTGTAATGCCGGGGGGTGCTTGTCCCTTTTTGTGGGCCCTGGGGGCTGTGCCTGGTTACCAAGCGCAAGCTCCTATGTCCCAACTCAAATACAGTGGTTCCTGTGAAATCTCTGCGGAGTTTTGGATGAATCCCTAACGGCAGACGGTGAACGGAGCAATGTTCCAGGTCCCGCTAGAGTGACCTTACTCTCAACTCAACACACAGCCGTTCCAAGGGAAAAGCTGCCCCTCTGCACCTGGTTGTTGAAGGCCTGGCTCCCACTTCCCGGAGCGGCACGCAGAGCTACCGAGGCCAAGCTCCCCAAAGTAAACCTCTCCCTGGGGCCGGGCCCATCGGGGACACCACACTCCCAGCAGGTGAGGTGCCGAAGCGTTTCAGAAAAACTCCTTCCTTGGGATCACACACCTCGTTTCTCACCAGTTCTCCGAGACACCACACACACACACACACACACACACCACACACACACACACACCACACACACACCCACACCACACACACACACACACACACACACACACCACACACACACACACACCACACACACACACACACACCACACACACCACACACCACACACACACACACACACACACACACACACACACACACACACCACACACACACACACCACACACACACACCACACACACACACACACACCACACACACACACACACACACACACACACACACACACACACACCACACACACACACACACACACACACACCACACACACACACACACATACACACACATACACCACACACACAGTTTATTCCAATGGGCTACGCGCACCTGTCCAGGTCTGTCCATTCAGGAGGCCAGCAGGATCTACAACCTGCCCTCTCCCTCCAAGGCTCTGGTGTGAGTCTACAGGGAGACTTCCCACATTTTCATCAGATTATTAGCTTTTGTCCTTAAAACAGTTTAGAACCAGAACCTGAAACAGATGAAAACTTGACTTCAAGCCCATGACACCAAGCCACAGTCACTTCTTTGAGAATTCGTGTCCCAGTGAAACCCAGACAGTGTCTGCAGTCAAGTGACCTCATGTGTCCAGAACGATGGGAGGCTGACGGATGTCCCGACAACGCAAGACGCAGAGACCCAAAGCTCCGCTGCCATGAGGGTCATGGGGCCCTGGGAAACGGGCCGGCCATGGCCTCGCACACTGAGCCTTCGGGTGGTGTCTGCACAGTTTCACACCATTGTCTTTATTTGCTGCCATTGAGATAGAGGCATAGTTATATTACTATTGAATAATATTAACAGGCACTTATTAGGTATGTCTTCAGTGCCAGAGACTAGCTCTGATCCCCCAGTTACCTCCGGAGGGGACTTTAATTATCCTCATCAGAGGGCTAGCGGGTTCGCAGTTCTTAAGTGGCGAAGCAGGTTTACCTGCTGACTCGGAACACCGCCTCACCATCCCGCCCTCTCTGCGCTTCTTTCAGACAAAGCCCACCCAAAACGAATCTTGGCCAGTGGACCCCTGAATGCCTTGGGGTGTCACTGTTTGCTGCAGTTGACATTGCTTGATGTCTACTTAAATATACTCCTATTAGTCCAACCCTTTGACTTCAAAGTCATATCAATTCACCTCCACTACGTACAACCACTGCATGTCAGCAGTGTCCCCTCCTGAGGGGAGTGGAGCTGAGAGTCCGGCCTGTGAGGCTGCCGGCTTTGGACTCCCCAGGCCTCGGCTGCGTCCTAGGGCAGTGGCTGCACCTCCCCCACCTCTGCCAGCCCACGCCTGGCGCGCTGTGTGCAGTGAACACCGAGGGCACGGTGCTGACCTTGAAGCACTGGAATCTGGGGCAGGATTACATTTCAGCACAGGAGCTGCATCTACTACCCACAAGCCCTCATTTCTTCCTAGACGGCGCCTCAGTGTCTGATTCCAGTCACAGTTTCAGGAATTTCTCCTTCTTCAACTTGGCCTCACTCAGTCTTCTCCCACCCGACACTGCCTTTGGCACGTGGGCATCTGGTCATGTTGTCCCAGCCCTGAATTCCTGTCTAGAGAAAAGGAAAATAGCAGCGGAGAGAAACAAGGGAGAGAAGAAGGAAGGAGGGAGAGAGGAACAAAGGTAGAGATGGTGGTACGCTGCAGCTCATTGGATGGCAGGGATGTAACGACACATGATCGGAATTGGCACTTGAAGCTGAAAAAGTGCCTCGGCATTAGTCCAACCTCCTCACCTATCGTGTGGTCCCAAGGCCCCGGGCAGGGACAATGAGCGGCCCGCGGCAGAGTCAGACCTGGTCAGCGCCCTCTGCCCGGGTGATTTTCAGCTCCGCACATGCGACCAGCCAGGGTCTGTATTCCTGTGGAAGCTCAGCTTCTCCCTAACCCCGCACACCGGGTAGAGGGGGTGGTGGAGAGGGAAGTCTTGAAAGAACAAACTACACTCTGCCGGCTTGTTTGTTTTCACTTACAAGGACAGAGAAAAAACAAAAACAAACCAAGAGCAAATAAACCGATACCAGGGAACAGGTAAACATACCTCTCCAACCCCGCTGCAAAGGTGATTTTTCTAGCTTATCAAGTTTTCCATTGAACGTTTTTGTATTAATAGCTTTCCCACAGCAAGCAGGAAAAAGCCTTCATTGGCGCTTCCTGGAGTCCATCTCAGAGAGAAGCAAACGTTTCATGCTTGGATTAGGATCTGGCCTGGCCTCCACTAAGAGCTCAGGGCCCTACGATGCTTACAGGATGAGGAGCAAGTGGCGAGTGCATGCTGCCAGCTCTGCGGCCTGTGGGGACCAGCACACGCCCGCTGCTTCTTTTCTGTGACTCTGCCCTGCACCTGCCTCGGGGCTCCGCCGCAGCTGGGAGAGCTCAGGCCTCGCTGGATGCAACTCCCAAGGTTCCAGTCCAGGAGAGCCCGAAGAGAGGAAACAAGCGCACTGACCGACGGGCCAACCGACCGACGGGCCAACCGACCGACTACAGCGGATGCAGAGAAGCAAGGGCTGCAGAGTCAGAGGGCCTGGACCAGCGCAGTGGGAACGGAGCACAGTATCAGGACTCGGGGATGGACATGAGGCCCTGCCGTGCGTGGCCCTCAGGGATATGAGCACCTAGACAAGTCCCTTTATTTCTGTGCATTTTAATCCCCCCAGCAATAGAACCAGGGGATTGGTCAAGGTTGCTCTAGCTCAAATATCACACAGCACCTATATGTTTAACTAGAGGCCTGGTGCATGAAATTTGTGTATGGAATCCTTCAACCCACCCTGCACTTGCTCCAATCTGGAACCCTTGGGGGATGTCCGACCGCCAGTTTAGGCCTGATCCCATAGGAGATTCCACAAAAGATTGTGCCTAAACTGACAGTTGGACATCCCTTTCACAATCCAGGATCACAGGCTTCTTACTGCTCACCTGCCTGCCTGCCTGATCACCCTTAACTGCCTCTGCCTAGGCCCCTGCCAACCTGGCTTTGTCTGGAAGGAGGACCAGATGACGGGAAGATGTCCAGTCAACCTGGTCTAATTAGCATATTACCCTTTTATTAGTATAGATAGTCCTACCCAGCCAACAGTATTTGCCCACCCTACCCCTGCCTTGTTCCATTACTGAGTGCTTCCCTGGACAGTGATCCCCATCCACACACAGTTTCACTCATCCTCAGAGCACCGTGGTCCAAAATAGTACATGGAAAATTTCAGAAATAAAGAATTCACAAGTTTTATCACTGCACATTGTGAGGAAACCCCAGGCTGTCCCCAGGCATCCAGCCTGGGACAGGGGCCACCCTGCACACCCACACCCTCCCATCTGGGCTTCCCGCCAGCCAACCTAGCGACTGTCTGGGAGCAGATGGACTGTTCGGTCTCCCAGTGCTTGTGCTCAAGAGTCAGCCTCATTCACTTAATACTGTTGCATTTACATAACTTTTATTAGAGGGTATTATTATAACTGTTTTATTTTATTATTAGTTATTGTTAATCTCTGACTGCACCTAATTTATGAATTAAACATTATCACAAGTGTGCGTGTATAGGAAAAATATGGTATATACAGGGCCCAGCACTACCTGTGGTTTCAGGCATCTACTGGGATCTTGGAACCTGTCCCCTGTGGGTAAGGGGGGGACTACTGTATACCCCAAATGAGGAGCAGACCATGGAGCACAGCACAGACTGTGCTGGGCATGGGCTTTGGCACACCTGGGATTTTTTCCTGCTTCAGGTATTTATTGCAGGCAGCAACAGCAACCAGTCAGACAGCGCTGCCTTCTACTCAGACTCCAGGTCCTTTTGCTGAGGCATTCAGAGGACAAAGCACCCAGTGGATAAGCGTCCTCACCTTTCCTAAATGTCCCCCTCCTTTTAGGAGCATGTTTCACCCACTGCTTGCATCCTGGGGCAGATGCTAGTTTGAGAAGCTGTGCTGAGGCCTGGCTATCTTCAGGCAGAGAACCTGAGTTGCTCTACCCGCCTGCTGTGAGTAAGCCACCTGCTGTCAGTCAGCCCTCTCGGCCTAGGAGTGATGGTAACAAGGACGGCAGAGCGCAGGGCCCGGGCACTGTAGACCGTCCATCTGCGAAGAGGTGGAGCTTCTGGTTCCCGAGAGAGAGGGCTGCTGGATAGGCCTCACCTCCATGAGCTGCTGCAGCCCGGCCGTGAGCCAGGACCATCTGATGGTGAAATCCCCTCCCTCACAAGGTTGCCTCCCCCCTCCAGCCCCTGAGCCTGGCCCCCAGGCTGCACTTGGTCAGTCACAGTCCTGTCCACGCTGTGGGTCAGCCAGGACCTTCAGCCAGGACAGCTAGGGACAAGTGGCTCATTGCTCAGGCTGCCCAGTCCCTCCGGCGAGACAGTTATCTCCGGACTTCTCTCCTCTCCCCACTGCTCCCCGCTTCCTCAGACACTTCCCTTCACACCGATAGCTCCGTCTCCTGGCTGAGCCCATTTCCCTGGCTTCCTGAGTCCACAGATAGCCCTCCGCTCCCCCGAAGGCGGCCTCCCAGGCGGAAAGAACAGACAGAGAGCAGGACGCTGTGAGTTTGCCCCAGCCACAGTGCACAGGAGGGAAGAGAAGAAGCTTCCCTGTAATTAGGGCGTAGCACTCCCTCTGAGAAATCATAAAAGTTTTATTAATTAATGGGCAGCCATCCCCCGCACGGCGTCCCGGAGCTCTCCCCGGAGCTGCGGAGATCTCTCGCGGAGCGCAGTTCGTCATAAACTAGGATGGGGACAGGACCCACTGTCCCTGCGTCTTTCTCGGGGCCAAACAGAATGGACATTAGAAGGTGTTTTCAGGAAAGTTACTAATGCTCTGGGCCCCATGGGATCGTGGAGAGGGCGCGGACACAGCGCGGAGGCCATCAACACGGCAACTAAACACGGGCTCTCCCCCGCCCCTCCGCCCTCGCTCTCCTTTCACATCGCAAAGAGCTCTCATCTCCAAAACGCTTCACACCAAAAAGAACAGAAGAAAAGACAAAGGGTAGTAGAGGGTGGAGGGTGCGGTGAGGTCGGATCATTGTCTCAACAATAATTACCCAAGTTCCGAGGGGAAAGCAAGACACCAGCCCGAGGGCCTCCGGGGAGCAGAGAGCGGCTAACAAGGGGCATCCCTGGAGGCCGGGCGCCCGCACCGCACCAGCACCGCACCGGGTCCGGGCAGCTCTGTCAGCAAAGCGTGACCCACATTTCCTCAGCTTCCTCTTCTGAGAGGTGGGTTCCGGGCCCTCGTCCACCTGATACAATACTAAAACCTGCCCCGGATCCTGTTAGAAACATCGGCGCGAGCAGCACTGCGCTGTCCGCGGTCAGAAAAATTTCAGAGAAACGGTTCTTACCTCCCCATGGTCTCGGCTCACTCAAAGGGACTGCAGAAGGAGCGGGACAAAGGACACGTGTGTGAGCATTTGTGGGATGTGTGTGTTTTCTCCAAATACAAGCTGGTGGAAGCGGGGACCCGAAACCCAGGACGCCTTCCGCTGCCACATAATCGCAAGGAAATGACCTTACCGTTTGCTGCTTTGATTAGAACAAAAGCCTTTCAACATGAGTCAGGAGGGCATGGGGGGGGGGGGGCAGCGGGGGTGAACAACAACAAGCAAACACTTCTGCTGTCGCTTTGCCACTATTCTTTGTGTGTTTGAAACACCCGGTGAAATGTTTACTGTTTTCTAAACTGCATTGATGACACCTGATCTGGGTTGAATCAGAGACGGCCACGCCATCGAAGAACCCAAGCTTCCATTTCGGATCGTTAGTCTCTACGTAACTGAATGAGGCAGGGAATGTAATGAACACAGAGAGAAATAATTCCTAACTCAGCCTGCTATGCACAGCCATTCATGCCAACAGCTTTTTCACTGGGAAAGAAATCAGAATTCCCTGGGACAATCTGAGGGCATCGGTTGGCATCAGGAAGTTAGCCACAATCCCAAACCCTGGTGGCACGGCCGTGGTCTCCACAAAAGATTTACTTAGTTACTATGTCATTACTATGGAAATTACCGTATTTTTCGGACCATAAGACGCACTTTTTTCCCCCCAGAAGTGGGGGGAAAAAGTCCCTGCGTCTTATGGTCCAAATATAGCCTACACATATACTTTAAAAAAAAAGTTTTTTTACTTGCCCGGCTCTGTGTGGTCTCTGTGTGCTTGCCCGGCTCTAAAATGGTTCTAAATGCTGCTGTTTACTTTACAGGGTTGATTACATGTGTTTATGACTGTGATGTTGGGTTTTAATGCACATAAAATATTTTAGGACACTATTTGTTTCAGAATCTTTTTTTCTTCATTTCCCTTCTCTAAAAACTGGTGCGTCTTATGGTCCGGAGCGTCTTATGGTCCGAAAAATACGGTACTCAACATGTTGAAAATACATAAAAATACACTATACTTCAAGGAGAAGCAGAGAAAAGTATACACAATCAGGAAAAAATAGTAAATCCGTTTTTAGAATGGTTCAGGAAGAGCCCATGACAAGCATGTCTGTAAAAAGAACAGTCTGGAATTTTGTGCAAGTGTGTGGTATGGCTAAGAATACGAGTGCCAGAGTCAGACAAGCCTGGCGTCCTTGTAGCCGTCTGTCCTTGGGAAAGTGACTTGACTGCTCAGAGAGCTCATTTCCTCCTCAGGAAAACGGGGGTACAAATCCTTAGCTGAGAAGGAGTGTTGGAGGAACTAAAGGACATACTACACAAAATGTTTGCCTGGCATGTAGCATGTACCACGTGCATTTAAATAAAGGGGAAGGTCTCCTTTCTCGACCACACCCTGAAAGACATTTCCCCCCAGAAACGAGGAAGTAGCTTTATCTTCAAGTCCTTTTAAACTCCGACTCCCTTGAACGATAATGTACTATCTGGGGAAGACACAACAGCCTGTTACAGCCTTAGTGAAGGCCAAGTGTGTCTGTCTTTATGGGCCATTTGATAAATTCGGATTTAGTAATTACTGTGGGCAGGAGACCTCATAGTTGGAGGGGTCGTTAGAATGAACAAGCCACTTAAATATTACTTTAAAAGGCTGTGCAGCCATGTATACACCTTCAGGATGAAAGGAAAAGGAAGAACAAGTCAAATAATGTTCCCAGTGAAATGTCACACAGGAATTTCAAACCGCTGTAGCTCCCAGGCCTCGGGCGGAAGCACAGACGCTGCGTTTGGAAAGCTCCGAGGAGGCTCAGAGAAGGGCTTTATTTGGGGCCCAGCCCAGATCCGAGGAAGAGGCTGAAAAGGAGAGTGAAAGTCAGCAACCACTCCAACAACTAATCTACAGAAGGACCATAAGTATTACATCTATTCCACTGTTTCATCTATATTCCTACATTTTTATATATTCAAGTTGGCCCAAAACATATGTTTTAAGTTTTATCATTGGGAATCTATACTAGTAAAAGGGTAATATGCTAATTGGACCGGACGTCTTCTGGATGTCCTTTCAGACAAAGCCACAGATGTTACTGTGAGGGCAGAGCCGAGGCTCAGGCAGCCACGATGGCTGTGAGGGCCAACTCTCAGGCAGCCCCGGCGGCCAGCAGTGGCAGCAGCAGCTGCGTGACGGGGGCATTGCCTTCCCCTGATCTTCCCGGTCGCCTCCCGCAGAGGGAGGCCAGAGGCAGCAGCAGCCAGGGGTGATGGGGCTGCCTTCCCCTGATCAGGAGGTTGCCTCTGCGGAGGGAGGCCAGACTGTGGCTTAGGCTCACTCTCTGTGGGGAGCGGGCCTAAGCCGTCAGAAGGACATCCGCTGAGGGCTCCCGGACTGTGAGAGGGGGCAGCTGGGCTGAGAGACCCAGGGCGTCTAGTTCCTATATCATTGGAGAAATCTTCCATATTTAAAACCTATGAATGGCGAGTTTTCTCACTGGGTTGGAGAGATTAACGAAAGAACTCCTGGGATTTCTGATTGCATGGCGAACGAAGGCTTGCTCACTGTCCAAGGCCAATTACAGTTTTGAGAACCAGTGCCAGAATCAGGGCAATAGAAGGGCTAATACCCCCAGGCGGGCAGCTTGAAGGGCCTGGCAGGCTGCCAATTCCAACACTGAGACGGGCAAGGTCAGCTTGTGGCCTTGCAAGCAAATGGGAGGATTACAACCAGGAGACAATCAGAATGTCTGTTGTTTTTGCCTGTTCAGGGACTTTTCACCATTTTCTAATCACAGATCCCTGCTTTCCAGTTAGGCACCATCCAGATAAGTAGGATAAGGCTAACCTATGCCCTCCGACCATGGGAGGAACAAGTGATTCACGAATAACCAGTAACATCTCTCCCGAAGCTGGCTAGTTATAGAGATCTGGGAAGGAGGAGGGTTTGTTTTCGTTTGTTCTGGAGTCAAAAGTCGCCAGGAGGGGGGCCTGGGCTCCCAGGCACTTCCCACTGGGCAGAAAAGTTGGGGAGAGACCCGAATCATAATTTCCACTTCTGATTAAGCCACTTTTCATTTTAATTTTATGGAATATTGATAAATTTTAAATTTATTTTTCTTTTCTTTTTTTAAAATATATTTTTATTGATTTTTTACAGAGAGGAAGGGAGAGAGATAGAGAGCTAGAAACGTCGATGAGAGAGAAACATCGACAAGCTGCCTCTTGTACACCCCCTACCGGGGATGTGTTCGCAACCAATGTACATGCCCTTGACCGGAATCGAACCCGGGACCTTTCAGTCCACAGACTGACGCTCTACCACTGAGCCAAACCGGTTTCGGCTTAAATTTATTTTTCAATAAATACAGTTGATAGTCAATATTATATTAGTTTCAGGTGTACAACCTAGTGATTAGACATGTATACTAGTATAGCTCAGGAAGTGGTCACCCTGATAAATCTAGTGTCCACATACATAGCTATTACAATACTGGTGGCCTGGTGCACAAATTTGTGCACCAGTGAGATCCCTCGGCCTGGCCTGCAGGATTGGGCCAAAAACAGCTCTCCAACACCCCCAAGGGGTCCCAGATTGCTAGATGGTGCAGGCCAGGCTGAGGGAGCCCACCGGTGCACAATTGGGGCTGGAGAGGGATGAGGGAGGTTGTCCAGCCAGGGAGAGACCGCAGGAGGGCTCCAGGGCATGTCCAGCCCATCTTGCTAAGTCCTGATTGGCTGGACCCCAGCAGCAAGCTAACCTACTGGTCAGAGCATCTGACCCCTGGTGGTCAGTACACATCATAGTGACTGGTCTACTAGTCAATTGTCTGCCCCCTGGTGGTCAGGGTACTTCATAGCAAGCAGTTAAGCAGCCTTAGCATATGGTTAGCATATTACACTTTGATTGGTTGAACAGCTGACCAGACAACTGTACACTTAGCATATTAGGCTTTTATTATACTAGAGGCCTGGTGCATGAAATTCATGCACTGGGCGGGGAGAATTCCTCAGCCCAGCCTGTGCCTTCTCGCAGTCCAGGATCCCTCTCATTACCGCCCACCTGCGCACTGCTCCTTACCACTTGGCTTGCTGCTTCTTAGCACTGTTACAGAAGCAGGATAACCACCAGGGAGCAGCTCCTGCATTGAGCATCAATGAGGTGGTCAGTGCACATCAGAGTGACTGGTCATTCTACTGGTTGTTCTGCCAGTTGGTCAATTTGCATATTAGGCTTTTATTATATAGGATAGGATTATTGAGTATATTTCTTATGCTGTACTTTACATCCTTGTGACTATTTTTACAGTTACCAATTTGTACTTTTCAATCCCTTCACTTTTTTAACCCATCTCCCTAACCTCCATCCCATCTGACAACAGTAAATTTATTCTCTGCAACTATGAGTTTAATTCTGCTTACTTAATTTATTTACTATGTTTTTTAGCTTCCATATATAAGTGAAATCATATGGTATTTGTCTTTGACTTATTTCACTTAGCACCTTCTAGGTGCTCTCATGTTGTCACAAATGATAAAATTTTATTTTTTATGGACGAGTAATAATTCCATTGTATATTATATGTACCACCTCTTCTTTATCCATTTGTCTATTGATGAGCATTTGGATTGCTTTCATATCTTGGTTATTGCAAATAATGCTACAAAGAACATAGAGGTGCCTATCTCTTTTCAAATTAATGTTTTTATTTCTTTGAATAAATACCTAGAAGTGAAATTGCTGGGTCCTAATCTAGCTCTATTTTTATTTTTTTGAGGAACCTCCATATTATTTTGCATAGAGGCTGCACAATTTACAATCAGTACAGAAGGGTTCCCTTTTCTCCACATCTTCATTTTGTTTGTTGATGTCTTGATGACAGCCATTCTGATAGATGCTATCTTAGTTTTAAAATTTGCATTTCCCTGATGATTAGTGAGGTCAAGCCTCTGTATGTCCTCTTTGGAGAAATGTCTATTCATTCCTCTTACTATTTTCTGATCTATTTTTTGTTTGCAACTGATGCCCTGGCAGTGTGGCTCAGTTGGTTCAACATCATCCTGTGCACCAAAAGGTTGCCAGTTTGATTCTCAGGGCACAGGCTCAGGGTGTAGGATTGATCCCTGCTGGGGGCATGCAGGAGGCAGCCCATAGTTTGTCTCTCACATCGATGTTTCTCTCTCCTGCCTTCTTCTCTCTCTAAAAATCAATAAATTATCCTTTTTAAAAAATGCAACTGATTTCTGAATATTAATTTTGTATCCTGCTACTTTACTAAAGTCATTTACTAGTTCCAATTTTTTTTGGTAGAATCTTTAAGGTTCTCTCCATAAAATATGTCATATGCAAATAATGACAGTTCTATTTCTTCCTTTCCAATTTGGATGCCTTTTATTTCCTTTTCTTATCTGATTTCTTTGGCTAAAACTTAAAATATTATGTTGAATAGAAAAAGTAACACCTGGTCTTATTCTTGATTTTAAGAAAAACACTTTATCTTTTCCCCCTGGAATATGGAATTAGCCATTGGTTTCTAGTAAGTGGTTTTTATTTTACTGGGTATGTTTCCCCTATTACAATTTTGTTGACAGTTTTTATCATAAATGGATTCTGGATTTTGTCAAATGCTTTTTCTGCCTTATCTTATGTTTTACCTCACAGTCAATGCTTTTTTTTAAATCTTTTATTTTGTTTATGTGGTGGATCACATTAATTATTTTGTGGATATTGAAGCAACCTTGCATCCCAAGAATAAATTCCATTTGTTCATGGTGTATGATCCCTCTACTGTTTTGCTGAATTTAGTTTGCTAACATTTTGCTGAGGATCTTGCATCTATGTACATCAGAGATATTGGCATACAATTTTTTTTCATGCAGTATTTTTCTGGTTTTGGTATCAAGATAATGCTGGCTTCATAAAATGAGTTTGGGAACCTTCCACCCTCTCTCAATTTTTGGGAATAGTTTGAGAAGGATAGGTATTAATTCTTTTTTGAAAGTTTGGTTAAATTCACATAGGAAGTCATCCAATCCAGGACTTTTATTTGTTAGCAGTTATCAGCTTGTTCAAATTTTCTGGGGTTTTTTTCTTGATTCAGTCTTAGAAGATTGTACATTTCTAAGAATTTCTTTCTTCCAGCTTGTCTAATTTGTTGGCATATAATACTTTGTAGAATTTTCTTATAATCCTTTGTATTTCTGTGGTGTAAGTTGCCACTTCTCTTTTATTTCTGATTTTATATATTTTGGCCCTCTATCAATTTTACTTATTTTTTAATAAACAAGCTCTTGGTTTCATTGATCTTTTCTATTGTTTACCAGTTGCGATGTGGCACTTGTTTATATCCTTAGTTATAGGAATTCTGTTCAGCTAGTCTTCAAGTGGTTTTCAAAACGATTGTCCCACAATTTAGTTGTAACTTTTATGCAGTCATGAGAGGAGGTAGGCACAGAGTTTAACTTCTCTGCCAACATGACTGAAGGTCCTAATACACCTTTCTCTAACTAGCTTTAAATTTAAAAAGATTCATTTGCAAACAAAAAGGGAGAAAAGTGAACTGGACTCAGCTGCCCTTTACCAGCTGACCAACAGAGTTCAACAACATGGGTGCCATGGACCAGAGCTGGGGGCGTGGGGCGCTCCAGCTGAGCCTGGGCAGGCCTAGGTGCCCGGTCAGTCTGGGGGTGGAGAGTTCCTGCAGTGCCGGGCTCTCCGATGGGAGCTCTGTGGTCAGTGAGCCGCGTAGGAAGTGGTCACAGAGCACTGGCTCCCTGAGGCCCAGACAGGAGCAGCGGCCAGCTCCCCCCATGAATCCTGGAACCCGTGCCCGCCCAAGTGGCCCTGCCAGGGCGCCAGGCACAGCGCAGGGATTAACTGGGTCCAGGGATGCAGACTTCGAGACTCCCATTAGGGAACTCCATTGAGGGTTCAAGTGCAATAAGAGCCTATTGGAAATTACTCCTGTCGCTTTCCAGTCATGACATGATTAGATGATCGCCCAGATGGTGAGCTTGGACGGCATGCTGGGGACTGCACAGGTGCTTTCACCGGGCCTGGAAGCGGGGCCAGCAAACAATGTCCACCAGTTTAGGGAAAATATGTAGCGGCAGAGTCCCAATTTTATTTATATATATATGATTTTTTACAGAGAGGAAGGGAGAGAGATAGAGAGTTAGAAACACAGGTGAGAAACATCGATCAGCTGCCTCCTGCACACCCCCCCACTGGGGATGCGCCCACAACCAAGGTACATGCCCCTGACCGGAATCAAACCTGGGACCTTTCAGTCCGCAGGCTGACACTCTATCCACTGAGCCAAACTGCTTTCAGCTAGAGTCCCATTTCTTAAAGGAAATCTTTATGAGGCTTTGCATTTATCGCAAAACTATCACTTCCATCACAAAACACTCATGTACTGAATGAATGCCAGAGACACAAGCAAAACACAGGGTTCCCAGAGCTCTGACGGCGGAGCCTAACTCTGACCACTGTCATACACTTAGAGGACAAACCTTGAGACCAGCTCAGCTCCTAAGTTTTGGGAGGTTTGCACTAAAGAAAGGAATGCTGCTGCCAAACTCCTCATCCTCCCCTCACTCTGCCTCTAGAACCAGTCCAGGCCAGTTCAGATGTTGGCTGCGCACCACGTGCGTGCGAGGCCCTGGAGGGAAGTGGAGGACACGCGCAGGGGTGCAGCCAGGCCTGCTGTCCCTCAGGGAGCAGAGTGGCTTCTGGTTTTTCACCTCTCAGGCCGCCAGCCCTGGGGTTGGATTGTGGATTATGCATATGGACCTTTCACATATTCTCAATCTCTCACCATTTTATCAAGGAGTATGTGAGAGCTCCTTCGGTACCTGACACGCTGTCCCAGGTCTGCATGCAGTGCAGGGACTACTTTGGGGGGCTTGTTAGGTGCTGGGTGCTGGGTGGGGCGGGGGGACGGGGTGAAAAGGAGAGACAGCTAGAGGGGTGTGCAGGGAATTACGTTCATTAGTGAGGAAGGCGATTTCAGTTGAGGGGGGAGGCCTCTCCTAACCCAAAGCAGGACGTGACAGAGGAGCACAGAGCACAGCCCGAGCTTCCAGGCCATGGCTGGAGGGTGAGAAGTTGCCGGCCGGTGGGAGGCTGGGCTGAGCTCAGGACCATTTCCGCCTTGTTCTGCTACAACTTGTGGCAAAGGCAAATCTCTCACCTAATGCTTTCAATGAATAGTACTTCTGTTCAGAAGGGAAGGGCACAGATACAGAAAACGAATTCATGATTTATTGGAAGCTGGGACAGCACCTCTGACGACAGGGGCATTGGGAGTTTACTTCGTTCTCTTTCAGGATCACGTGTTGGAGCCGTTGGAGGGGCTGCGCTGTGTCCAGGAAAAACAACCGCGATGGAAAAGTCCATTACTCACGGTCTCCTCCGGCAGAAAGAGGGACGTTTCCTGTTCTAGGCGGATCCTCCGCCTTTTTAACCAAAACTGGGAAAACAGAGGTAAGGGGTGAGGAAGAAAGGCAGGCGCCACAGGACTCCTGTCTGCCTGTTCTAACGTGACGAGGGCCCGGCCTCTGACTTGGTTTCCCCACAGGGCATGCGCAGAGTTTCAGGCAATGGGCCCAAGTTCTGTAAAATCTAATACCATCCGTGTTTGAAAAAATGACAGGAAAAGACCTCTGAAATTCAGAAACCATTAACAATGCTCCAACATTTACTGAAAAGTGCATAATTTCACCTTCATTTATTTTCTAACGTTAAGTGCTACATGCAATGAAATCGTAGTCAACTGCCCACACTGATTGAGTGCTGACTAGTGATCGGTACTAAGCCCTCTGCTTTCCACAGATTACCTTATTTTCCTGGCAACAACCCAACGGCCTGGTACTAGTTCATTTCCATTTTACAAATAAGATCAACCAAAGGACTTGTATGCATGCATATAAACATAATCATGGACACAGACACCAGGGGGGTGAGGGCATGAGCGGGGGTGGGGGGGGCATGGGAGGATAAAGACACATATGTAACACCTTAATCAATAAAGAAAAAAGGAAATTGAGGCTCAGAGAATCTGGGAACAAAAGTCCTCCCAGTTGGGTGTAGAGAACAGGATTTGAACCCAGGGCCCATCCCACATTATTATTTTTTAATAAATTAATTATTATTGTTATTTTTATTTTTAAAATAGATTTCAGAGAGGAAGGGAGAGGGAGCAAGTGAGAGAGAAACATCAATGATGAGAGAGAATCATTGATCGGCTGCCTCCTACATGTTCCATCCAGGGGACTGAGCTGCCCTCTGGGCATGTGCCCTGACGGGAATCAAACCGTGACCTCCTGGTTCACTCAAACACTGAGCCACGTTGGCTGTGCCACCCCACGTTCTTAAATAGGCCATTCCACTCAGCTGCTGCCGTCAATGAGAAAGGCATGCAGGGTTAACACTGCGGCTGCTGTCAGACTTCCTGTATTTCAGCGGAATCTGTTTTGGGGAGTGTGGCCAGCCTGAAAATGGCCATCAGTCCCTCACCCAGGCTGGCCAGGCACCTCAGTGGAACCCCCACCTTGAAGAGCTTGTAAACAGTCCTCAGCCCCTCACCCAGGCTGTCCATGCCCCCAGCAGGGATCCTCACCCCATTGGGGCATGGCTGGCCTGCAAACCACCACAGGCCCCTTGCCCAGGCCACCCCATGCCCAAAGGGAACACCCACCCTGATCTGGGACACCCTTCAGGGCAAACCAGCCAGCCCCCGTGGGGTAATATGCTAATTAGACTGGGAGACCTTCCAGGAGACCTTCCAGACGTTCTTCTGGACAAAGCCATGGTGGTGGGGCCAAGGTAGAGGCAGTCAGAGGCCAAGAGGGGAGGGCAGTTGTGGGTGATCAGGCCAGGGGGGGTGAGCAGGCCATCAGCTGGGGTCATTTGGGGGCAATCAGGACAGTGGGGGCAGTTTGGAGTGAGCAAGTCAGCAGGGGGCCTTTTGGGGGCGAGCAGACTGGCAGTGGGGGGAAGTTAGGGGAAGATCAGGCTGGCAGGCAGAGTGGTTAGGGGCAATCAGGCAGGCAGGTGAGTGATATGAGTTAGCAGTCCTGGATTGCAAGAGGGATGTCTGACTGCCGGTTTAGGCCCAATCCCTACAAACCGGCAGTTGGACATCCTTCAAGGTGTCCCAGATTGGACAGATTGCAGGCCGGGCTGAGGGCCACCCTCCTCAACCCCCATGCTCAAATTTTGTGCATCAGGCCACTAGTAAAAGCCTAAGCAACCATCCGACTGTTGGGCTGTTTGCCTGGTAGCTATGATGTGCAATGACCACCAGGGGGAAGACACTCTGTCTACGGTGTTTCCCCGAAAATAAGACATCCCCTGAAAATAAGACCTAGCGCAACTTTGGGAGAAAAAATTAATATAAGACAGTGTTTTATTTTCGGGGAAACAGGGTAGTAGAAGAGGGAGCCCAATTCCTTGCAGCATCGGCCATGGGTTAGGTTGCTGCTGAGATACTGTCAGTTCCAAATCTGCTTCACCCGTACCCCGGACCCAGAGATTGGTTTCAGGTTGATCCTCACAGGCCAGGCCAAGGCACCCCACCAGTGCACGAATCCGTGCACCGGGCCTCTATAACTTAGTAACATGGATCTGCTACTTCAGAACCTAAAGGCAGGGCAGATTAGCAGAGCCAGCAAAGTACAGGTCCTCCCAGGTCTCCACTCCGCATGTTCTCCTCAAGCTACCATTCCACGCAAGGCAATAAGCTGCCACTCTTCCAAAGAGGACCCCTTCTCCCCCCCTCTTTTATCTCTTTAGAGAGCTTTTTAAGAAACGCATCAACAAGCCGCCTCCACTGGCCAGAGCTGGGCCTATGTTTACCCTACACCAGTCCCTGCAGGGGGAGTAGGCCATATGATTGGCTGGGAGCACAGCTTCACATCAGTGTGTGGACATAATGGGAAACAGTTATCCCGAGGAAATGGTCCTCGACCTCAGGTACCCTGAGTCTTCCAACGACACCTCAAGCCCCAGCAGCCCCATTTGCATGTGCCCAGGGTGCCACACGAACATCACCATTTCGTATGCACTCTGTGACATGGAAAAATGCTGGGGAGCACTGTCTTAGCGACCAATCAGGATCTCCCCAGTTACATGGGGGGCTATCGATGCCTGAGCCATGTCGGGCCTCTCAGGGTGGCAGCAGGCTTAGAAATGAACAGGAACCAGAGAAGCCCTAGGGAGCGATCACAGCCAGCATCCTGCTGTACAGCCGTCTTGTCTGCGTCCCGCCAGCTGCGGCCCTGATGCTCTGACTTCCCAGCTCTCCCTCCTGGAGCTCAGCACCCAGGGCAGGTGGCACCATGTTTTTCTCTCTTTCTCTCCAATCAATAAGAAAGCATGTATTCAGGTATCCAGGTGAGGATTAAAACAAGTTATTAATGGTTTGGTGTATACATTTCCAACCCTGGCCTCCCATGTTCGGGAACAGACATGTATTTTTACATGTATCTTATCTATTTATCTCTATATGTACATTCACACATCTTGTATATTGTCCTGTCCTTTGTGAATGTTTTTACCCAAAAACATGTCACTGACAAGGCTTTATTCATTCTTCCTGCTCATCTCAGAATTCCGCGGCGGGAGGAACAGTCACCTGTGAACCGCGGGGTTCGGGGGGCTGACCTAGCCCCTTAATTCCCCTGAAGTAAAAAGCCCACATATAATTAATTCCCCGCAAACTTAACTGCTAACAGCCTGCTGTTGAGCAGAGACCTAACCAATAACAGAAACAGTCGATTAGCAGCACATTTTGCATGTTGTGTGTATTATTATTGTATTCTTACAACAAAGATGCTAGAGAAAAGAAAATGTTAGCAAGAAAATCATAAGGAAGAGAATGCATTTACAGTTTTTACTGAGCAAATCCACATGTAAGCGGACCTGTGCCCTTCAAACCTGTGTTGTTCAAGGGTCAACTGGTAGCATTGCTTAATTAATCATTCTCCAAGTCGTGACTCCACTGGCTCGCTATCCTAAATAGTGGTGCAGTGAGCATCCTTGCACATGGACTCCTGGGTGAGGGTGTCTTTTTAAGAGGATGCCTTGATATGGAAGTGCTTGGTCAAAAAGAGCACATTTTGATCAGATACAACTGCTTTACAAAAAGGTTGTAACAATTTACCAAGTCAATGCTAATTTAACTTTTCTGCTTCAGAATTAATTTCATCTGCATGAGAAGGCGAGCATCCCCTTTCTAGGATGCCTTTCTTTTTCTTTGTTGCCTATTTTAGTGGTCATAGCTTTTTTCTTTAAAAAAAATATTTTATTGATTTTTTACAGAGAGGAAGGGAAAGAGATAGAGAGCTAGAAACATTGATGAGAGAGAAACATGGATCAGCTGCCTTCGGCACACCTCCCACTGGGGATGTGCCCACAATGAAGGTACATGCCCTTGACTGGAATCGAACCTGGACCTTTCAGTCTGCAGGCCGATGTTCTATCCAGGCGTCTTCAAACTTTTTAAAGTGGGGGCCAGATCACAGTCCCTCAGAGAGCTGGAGGGCCGGACTATATGAACTACTAATTCCTACTGTAACACCTCAGCTGCGCTCACTGCCCAAAAAAACCTGGCGGGCCGGATCAGACTCCTCTGCGGGCCGCGTGTGGCCCGCGGGCCGTAGTTTGAAGACGCCTGTGAGTCTATCCACTGAGCCAAACCCGTTAGGGCCAGAGCTTTTTTCTTAAACTGCAATTTATTGAGTTCTTGTCATGCCCTGGACACCGGTCTAAGTAGTCACATGGCATTCTCCATTTAAATCTAACAACAATGCCTGGCCGGTGTGGCTCAGTGGTTTAGCCTTGACTCAGGAACCAAGAGGGTCACTGGTTTGACTCATATTCAGGGCACATGCCCAGGTTGCGAGTCAGTCACCAGTGGAGGGGGTGGCGGTGTGTGCAGGAGGCAGCCAATCAATAATGTTCCTCTCTTATCCATGTTTCTATTTCTCTATCCCTCTCCCTCCCTCTCTAAAAATCATCTTAAAAAAACCTTTTAAACCTGACAACAATATTATGAGATATTATGTTCCCATTTTACAGATAAGAAAATTGAGGCTCAAAGGGGTTAGGCACTCAGCCAATGAGGCACAGGATTGGAACTCACTTAGATCTAACTCCGACATCATACAGTAACATGCATGTTACATTAATATATATTTTATAGAGATAAAATCATCCTATACATTTTGTTTTGAAATGTATGTACTTATCAACATACCTTAGATACTGACCTATCTCATTATTTGTATCTTCAAAGGGTACGTGCAGGTCACTCAAATGAAATAGATAAGACTGTTCATCTCATTACAACGTCCACTAAGACAGACCAATGCCATCAAATAGCTGTAATAATGAACGAAACTGCGCTGGCCAAGGAAGGCTCCACTGTTTCCCAGGCTCTGCCTCTGCCTTTCTCCTCACAGGTCCTCACACCCCCCCTCCCCCCCCCGCCTCCTCAGGGACAGAGCTGCTGGGGAAGGAAGGGGGCAAGTGCTGGATTCTGAGCCACTCCGCTGCTCTACTTCCTCCTCGCAGCCCGCGGGGGGGGGGCAGTGGGCCTGGCCCCACTTCACGGCCCCCGGAGCTGGGCAAGCGGGAGGCGGCTCGGGAGCTGTAGGCCTGGCCAGGTCTCTGGTCTCCCATCTTCTTCCTTTCAAATCGACGGGAACAGATGAGGTTTTCCACTGACTTTTCACTTGCTGAGCTTCATCAACATTGACAGCAACTTCCTAAAGAATGCAATCTGTTATGGAACCTGCTAGTAACACTATTCCTGGTACTGACTACTTATTTCAGGGTCATAACATAACTTCAGATGTGATATGCAAGCTGGGAAAATATGCCAGGTGTGGTGAATATGTTGGTTCATGGATTTACTTTCTGAAAAAACTTCAGATAGTCACACAAACATATATATATATATATAAACACACACACACACACATATTTACACATCTTTAGTATATATGTACATACACAGATTTTATTAATTTAGCTCAGAGAAAATATACCAAAAGAAACAAAACAAAAACAAGAGAAAAAAGAAAAAGGAAGAACTTAAGTAAATTTGAAACCTAAAACACACAATATTCAGCATAAAGACGTGGCAAATTTTTGCTATATTTGTAAACTAATGTAGTGTGTGAGCCTGAAAAAAAAAATTAAACTGATTCAGCTCATAGTGAATGAAGGCCATTGTTTAAACTCTGGCACTAGCATCTCAAAATGTTTTTCTGAAAATCCAAGTTGAGTTGGCTTCTTTAATAAACTCAGACATCTATTAACGGAAAAACACGTTCACCGAAAACACCTCATTTCCAAAAAGAAATGAGACGGACTCGTGAGCTCGGCTGGCACTGCGTCTGCTCGGCGGGCAGGGAGCTGGCATGGGCACCTGGAACGGGTGCCATCAAACCTTCAGGAGGAGCGAGTCTCGTAACCCTAAGCAGGAGCCGTGAGTTGAGTGTATACCCTGAACAAATTGTTTCAAACTCAGACAAATTTTGCCTAAAATTTGGCATTAGATTACTAATTAAAATAAGTGAACTCTGTCTTCAGGAACTATTCGGGCGGTGCTCAGTAGTACTTTTGTTCCAGAGATTAAGACTCTGCCATTATTTGAGGTTGATAATTAGACACAATAACCGGCTCGTGTAGCTAAAGGGTCAAACTCTATAATATTGTCTGTGCTTGCAGAATTTTAAAAAGCTCGGCGCAGCCAAAGACTGGGGGAAAGAGTTTTTAATTAAACACTAATGAGGACCAGGAAAGACACTTTGTTTTTTTCTCTCCCAAGAATCCAGGCACATCCAAAGGGCCCTTCCATCTTCCATCCTCCATCCCTAGCCCCGGTGGAGGGAGGAGCTGAGAGGGGGCCGAACAAGAGCGCCCCCCTAGGGCGCCCAAGGGAAGCACAGGGTCTGCTATGGGCTGGCATGGGGCGGCCACCGCTGTAATCTGGAGGCGAGAGATGGCAGGGACTGCCCACTACCCCACCCCGGCCTGCAGCTGACTGGGCACCAAAGCTGGGTC
This sequence comes from Pipistrellus kuhlii, assembly GCF_014108245.1. Lineage (NCBI taxonomy): Eukaryota > Metazoa > Chordata > Mammalia > Chiroptera > Vespertilionidae > Pipistrellus > Pipistrellus kuhlii. Next base: position 2,395,261 of record NW_023425416.1, on the reverse strand, counting down.
CTGCAGGAGCCTGGTTCAGGGGCGGAGGTAACCTGCTCTGCTCTCTAAAAAGCTGCCCCCTAATCACATGGCCACCAGAGAACCAAACACAGTCTCCCAGGCAGCCCACAGCGGTCTGGGGCTATTTCCAGAACAAAGAAGAATACATGCACACCCACAGACACATTTCCACGCACGGCTTTCTTCCCGGGTGAGGTTTCCAAAGCTTCCTAGAATGCACACAGTCTCTCTGGACAGAGTCCCCTGATGCTGCTTCTTCCCCCTCCAAGTCTCAGCATCTTCCTACCCTCCCCCAACCCACCCCCGCCGCCCCATGCAGCCCAAGTCCCCCTCCGGAGTCTCAGCATCTTCCTACCCCACTTGGATTTAGACGGATCTTTGCTCTGGAACAAGTTTGCTAATAGCTCTAAACAATGTCCACACCTGCCATACGGTTGAATAATACCTATTTCATGTTGTTGTTGGGAGAATTAAATGAAACAATAAATATAAGTGCTCAGCACTAAGTATAACACACAGAAATGGTCATTAAATTGAAGTAACCAGAGCGAACACTTTGTAAATGCTTTCCATGAGATAGACCTTCATTCATGTGGCCCAGTGTTGCCCCCTCACTAACCCCAGGAGGTAGGACTGCTGTCATCTCACCTCACAGCCAAGAAAAGGAGACGCCAGTTAAATGTGGGTGTTTTGTTCTGAGCCTGGGGCAGAGTTTGCACTCATAACTACTAGCATGGTAACTTTTGGCTTAGGATCAAGTGGGTACAAGGAGACCACATTTTTGCATTTGAAAAAAGACTACTTCTCAATCAATGCTCTCAAAGCCCTTATACCAAATTTAAAACGAACATCTTATTTAATCTTTTGAGAGGGAAAGAAGCAGGCTCAGAGCAATTAGGTAGCTTGGCTCGAGGTCATACAGCTGGTACATGATGAGGCTTTGTTTTTAAGCCAAGTCCAGCTGATTATTTTATTTCTCTATTTTGTCAAGGATTCTTTCTCTTTTAGGTGATAAGCATCTAATCACATTTAAAAATATATATTTTATTGATTTTTCACAGAGAGGAAGAGAGAGGGATAGAGAGTTAGAAACATCGATGAGAGAGAATCATCGATCAGCTGCCTCTTGCACAACCCCTACTGGGGATGTGCCCACAGCCAAGGTACATGCCCTTAACCGGAGTCAAACCCGGGACCTTTCAGTCCGCAGGCCTAACCAGTTTCGGCTCTAATCACATTTTAAAGAGACAAATGAATTCCTGTGAAAATATTTGCTGGCTACATTACCCAAGGATAGGATGATGCCTGTATTAACTGGGTCTCATAGCAGTTGCAAATCTAAGGGTCATACGGAAAGCGAGCTTACACAGATGTGAAAGCAGTCAGAGGAGCCCCATGGCCTCGTGAGTGAGTATCTGGGCTCTCAGTTCTATGGCATAGATTTCAGGGGTGAGAGGAAGAAATTTAAATAGTTCTGTTGGAGAGAAAGAATTAAACAACTAAATAGATGTAAGCATCTTTGCTTTCAGAAAACAAACCCAAGAAGACAGCAGCATTAAGTTGTCAGAGTCTCCCCATAAAAAGCTGAAGCATGAACACACGTGGGCACCGTGTCCCTCTGCAGTGGTCAGTAGGCCCCTTTCCTGGTTGCCACCCTAGACTATAATTCTTAATCTGGGATGAGGGAGGAGAAAAGAGGAGTCAAGGATTCTGCAGATTTTAGTTTTAAATGTTATTCATATGCATAAGAAATTGAAGGTTATTTCCATACATCTAACCATCTAACCATCTATCCATCCATCCATCCATCCATCCATCCAACTATCCATCTATCCATCCATCCATCCATCCATCCATCCATCCATCCATCCATCATCCATCTCTTAATTCACATGTCTATCCATCTACATACACACCTAACATGGTTTTAGTGCTTTTTAATGCATTTAATTTTTATAACAATCCCAGGGGAATAACTCTTTGAGGTAGATACTCTAATTCAACTGCAACAAAGCTGAGTTAGGATTTGAACTCAGGCAATCTGATTTGATAGACTTATTTTTAAAACACTAGGTTATGTTTCCACCCAAAGTTTGTTGAGCGAACAAATTAGTGAATAAATGATACAATTCTACCTTTATGTGTTATTTACCTTTTAATAAACAAAGCAGCAGGTCAGTGGCCAGAAGCCAAGCACCTAGTCAGCCAGAAGTCTGTGAATTCCCAGCACCATGGCTTACTGGCTGATGAGCATATAAAACCACTGAGTGGGATTCACGGGTCACCTTGAAGAGTTGCTATGTGGCAGGACATCTATGAATGCTGCCAATCTAGCAACTGTCCTTGTGAGTCACACCCAGAGCAGCCTGTGCTGGGGCACAAGGAGACACACACAGACACTGTCGCATTGTCATTGGGCACTGACGCCATCAAGAAGAGGCTTATATGCTCATGTAGTTGATCACAGGGTTCAGATGACTTTCGAGGTGAATTCCAAAAGCTTGCTGAGAGGAAAACACGGTAGCAGAATGATACATTCGTATATAAGTTTTACAAACAAAAAATATATTGTTTATACAAAACAGAAGACAGATACAGAACAAGCTGATGGTTGCCAAAGGGTTGGGGATATATGTGTATGTATATGTATGTATAAGTGTGTATGTATGTGTATTTATAGATACAAGCATATGTGGTAAAATTATAAAAACATGTCTGGGGAAGAAGAAAACCAACTTCAGGTAGATTATTTATAGGGAGAGATGGGAAGTACAAAGGTGATTTCAACTTAGTCTATTAAATTTTATTACATTACGAAAAAGTATTTGAAACAAACATAGCACATTATTAAGATGCCTTAAAATGAGTAGAAGGTGCTTGAGTTTATCTAAATTCTCTTTTTTATTTTTGCATATTGAAATAATCCCCAAAAGGTGTGTTTCTATTGATTTTTTTTTATTTTTTTATTTTTTAGAAAGACAGGTGTGTGTGTGTGTGGTGTGTGTATGAGAGAGAGAGGGGGGGGGGGAGGGAAACTTCACTGGTGGGTTGCCTCCCATACTTGCCCTGTCTGGGTATGGGAAGATGCTCCAACCAACTGAGCTACCCATCCAGGTCCAAAATATGTTCTTTTTAAAAAATATATATTTTTATTGATTTCAGAGAGGAAGAAAGAGGGAGAGGTAGAAACATCAATGATGGGAGAGAATCATTGATCGACTGCCTCCTACACACTTGCTACTGGGTATCATGCCTGCAACCTGGACATGTGCCCTGACTAGAATCAAACTGTGACTTCCTGGCTCATAGGTCGACACTCAACCACTGAGCCACATTGGCTGGGTGCAAAATGTTGTGTGTGTTTTTTTAAAGATTATATATGCAAAGAGCCAAGCACAAGGCCTTAATAATTAGTAGCTATTAATTGAATCAAGACAGTCAAACTATAAAAGCAATGATTAAGGAGAAAATAGCAATAGTTTAATCAACAAGCTTTGCCCAAACATAAAATTTAAAATGGACTGAGGCGGGCCCACCGGAAGCAAGGAGAGTGAGGCTGCATTGACTCGAAGGAAATAGAAGAGTCTAGCTTTAAAAGATGGCCTGGCTACTAGGGTGGCCTCCTGACTGAAATTAAAAATGATTAAGCCCTGGCCGGTGGCTCCCTCCCTTCCTCTCTCTACAATCAATAGGAAGCATATCCTCGGGTGCGGACAAAAAAAGATCAGGACATTACGGAGCCCGGTACTATTTCATTTACCTTGTTTGCCAGCCTCTTTCATGGCAAAGGTGAATTTCAAGGATGCCAGAGTGTATATGTTCTGTTCGTGTTCACGCACAGGAATATGATTCCACAGGGAGGCTGTGGGTCACATGGCTTTGTTTATAAAATCCAGACTATGCACCGATTCCCCATTCGAATTACACTTTTCCACGACCAGATTGGACACCGCAGGCGGGATGTCCAGGACAGACCCACGTGGGGGAGTGGGAGCTGCACGGTGCTGCCTCCCTGGGGAAGGACAGACTGAGACACGAGCAGCAATGTGAACAGCGGGAGCGTCTGTCCTTAACCTGGCATTTTCCAGGCTGTGCCTCATCGGCTCAGAAACACGTCTCAGCCATCCAGACACTGACCCTGTTGGTCTTAAAAATGACATCTTAGTTCCCGGCTATAAGATTGCAGCCTTTGGTTAAACCAGAAAAGGTGGAAGCTACTTTGTCTCGGTAATGAGTGGACTCATATTTCATTTGTCAGCAGAGTTTTCTTTCCTTCCTGTAGGTGTAACTACCAGCAGCTGACTCCATGGCGACCCATCCCTTCTTCAGGGAGCAGGATCCGGCCGGAAGGCTGCCCTGTTGGCCAGGCATCTTTCAAAGCTAGAGCCTTCTGCTTCCCTCCCGCCCATGCACCCCCTCTCCTTCCTCCTGGCCCCGCCGAAGTCCAGGCTTCCGTTCCAGCACGGGAGTGGGGGGTGGAGGGGGGGGCACTTGTAGATGGTGCTGTGTCTTAACTCCCTCTGGGAATTGCCCTGCCTGAGGAGAGCTGCCTAGTCCAAGGTCACACGGCCTTCTCAAGGGCAGCCCACCTCCGATGAGGGGTTGACTCAGATGAGGGAAGACCCAGCCCTTTTGTCCAACTGGGGACAAGCCGCAGTCTCGGAGCTACCCCTGAGGTCAGCAGAAGCTTTACTGAGCTGAGCGGCAGCCTGGCTTCTCCTCTGCTCAGCATTCCCCTCCCTCCCCTCCCTGTTCCCTTCCACAGGCCTCGGTCCTCGGTCCTCGGAGTAAACGCCCTCCTGTGACCTGGCTAACCTCCAGGTCCGCGCCAGCTTCCTGAGGAACCAGAGCGGCGTCAGCATTCGTGCTGCTCACGTGGCTGAGCGGCTGCACGCTGCCCGAGGGCGCAGGAAAGGGACAGGAGCCTCTGAGAGGCTGAGCTCTCAGCAGCAGTGCAAAGGCCCAGCGGGCTCTTCACTCTCTTCACGGCAACTGGCAATGCTCAGGCGCGTCTGTGAGCCTGAGAGACAGGGAGCAGAGCGCTCACACCACCTGTGATCGGACAGGTAGTGAAAACCCAAGTAACCCTGCATTGTTTTAAGCCGCTAGGATCCTGAGGGCTGTTAGTTGCCATAGCAAAGCCGAGCCTATCCTGATGGATAAACCTTCTCACTGCGTAGCCTCCCCCTGCTCTCCCCTTCCCGCCCACACTGTGCCACCCCCTCCGAGTCTACTCCTGTCACTGCTACTGCTATCAGTGCCATTCTCAACTCCCCTCCCCCTCCCAACGTTCTAAAGAAAACATCAAAATCCTAATTTTAGAATACAGGATCCATCAAGTTCAGATATCATTCTCAAACAACAGTTCTTTGCCTGTCTCTCTCTCCCCAACAGCCTTAAAAACCCTCTAATCCCTCAAAGCCCGACTCCCAGGCTGCAGTGCCCTCTGCCTTCCTTCCTGTGCCCACTTCTCCTGTCCTTTAAACCTCGGCTGGGGCTCCAGTCCGACTAGACCCCTCCCCGGCGCCTGAGGCATCCTGGACCAGCTTTTCCACAGAGCCTGGCTTCCTTACCTGCCTCCCCCACCTGACAATACATGTTTTGAGAAGGGCAAGAAAATGTCTATTTTTAGCTTTGGTACTGCAAGTGGGATGTGAGGAGCACTTGGTGGTTTTTAGATATAAATAGAAGGGCAAGTGAATGAACCCATCTGTAACTCAGTATTATGCTACGTTAGTACAGTGAGGACAGTGTTCCACAGGGAGAGAGCTAGTCCATGTAAACCAGCACTCACTGTTTGTTTAGTAATTTCCTGGTGACTAAGTTTTTCATGAGAAAAATCTTCCATATTCCTCAAGTTCTGTGTTTCTATTATTGAATTCTGGCCTTTCATCCTCTAGTATTCTCTGACCAACACATTGCTTTGTTTTGTTTTGTTTTGTTTTTCCTATTCCAGGGATTGGCAAGCTCTTTCTGTAAGGGCCTGAAAGTAAATATTTTTGATTTTGTGACCAATAGAGTCTTTGTCTCGGCCACTCAGCTCTGTCACCATAGTGAGGAAGCATCCATAGACAACATGTAAAGGAAAGAGCAGGACTGTGTGCCAATAAAACTTTATTTACCAACACAGAAGGCAGGTCAGTCTTTCCTGTGGGTCATAGTTTGTCGGCCACCATCTAGTCTCTATAAGTCAGAGAACGCTGGAGAGTGCAAGTTGGGGGGAGCAGAGTGCACATGGTTAAGAAGGCACACAGAGCACGAACGCTCAGTGAGAGATTGTCCTTGGGGAGCCTGGTCTTGCCCATCCAATGTGGGTGCAATGGGATGCAAAGCTCAGGCATTAGCAGTTTATGAATCATCAATCTTGCACATAAAAAGATTATCTCTTTACTGTATGCTGTCTGTGGCCTCCTAGATTTTACGTATGGGCTTAAAGAAAACTGATGAACAAAATAGATCCAGAGACATGGAAGCATGGAATAGACTGACAAATCTCAGAGGGGAGGGGAATAGAAGAGATTCACCAAAGATCTTGTATGCTTACTAGAGGCCAGTTGTACGAAGATTCATGCAAAAATGAGCCTTCCTTCCCCTGGCTGCCAGCCCGGCCTTCACTCTGGCCAGAGCCACCTTTCTGCCTTCCCACACTGCCCAGAGGCTGGAGTAGCTGGGGCAGTGCAGAATGCCTAACTCGTCCCACCCCACCCTTGGCCACTCACATATGCAAATTAAACCTACCACCTTTGTTGGGTTAATTTGCATACTTACTCCTGATTGGCTGGTGGGCATCACAAAGGTATGGTCAATTTGCATCTTATTCTTTTATTAGTGTAGATATGTGTAACCCATGGGCATAGACAATAGGGTGGTGAAGACCTTATGGGATGGGGGGGGGGCAGAAAGGAAGAGGGTAAGAGCAGATCAATGGAGGAAAAAGGAGGGCATCTGTAATAATTTCAACAATAATGATTAAAAAAAGAAAATGTGGGCCTACTATGCAGAACACAAGTCCAAATGCCCAAGGTTAGAACTATGTACACTGCTGTGGAAACTCCAATCTCTTACTAAACACCATCACATGCAAAGATGGGAATTCAGTGTCCAGAGAACTACTCTCACTTATGGAAACTGTGATAACACCCATAGCTGCCCTTTGTCAAGTACCTTCCATGGGTCTGCTGTTAGGTCATTTATATAACCAAAGCCTAACATTTATTGAGCATTTGCTTGTACCAGGCACACGCTCGGTGTTATGTGTTATCTCATAGATTCCCCGCTACCCACAGCGCAGGTACACTCTCCCCCCCTCTCACCCGGGAAGAAGTGGGTGCAGGAAGGGAGAGCAATCTGCTCCCGGTCAATGTTGCTCAAGGCTCAGTCCACAGCCTCTGCCACATCTGCTCCACCCTCTGTCAGCTGCCTCCTCAGGGGAGCTGACCCAGCCTCCTGCTGTCACTTGGATATCCCGGATTCTGTCCAGGTCGCCTCCTGCTGGAGGCGATGACTCCATCCCGGGTTTGTAGGAAATGCTACCCCTGAGACCTTGGGGAGGAAAAGAAAACTGAATCCCAAGTCACAAACCTTTGTTAGAGCACGCTGCCCTTACACAGAGCAGAGCATGGATGTTTTTAAACAAACTTCTCCCATCGTTTTCCACCTTCATTGCTGGTTAACCCTAACTGTTATAACAGCTATAATGCAACCCACCCAGGCAAGATATACCAGGATAGATGTATGGTGGACACGCCAGCTTTTCAAACTTAGCCCGAAACTGAAGGTGACTATCCCATTTCTGCAACTTCAACCTAATTCAAAGCTTCACTCACAAAGCTTCCGGAGGGAAGGAGGCAAGCCCACAGACGCCGGCGACACAAGCGCAAAGCGCTGCTCCTGAAGCATAGAGGGAGGAACACCTGCGGGTCCAGGTTCAAGGCCAGAGTCTCCCCGACGGCCGGCAGCTCCCCAGCACAAGGGAGCTCAGTGCCGCTTCAGCCTGCTCTCCACTCAGTCGAATTACTACAGGAACACCTTGTAGCTGATACTCTATTATTCATGGTTATTGGCAAATTAAGGCACTTGCCTCTCTAATATCCAGAAGAGGAGGAAGTGTTCAATTCCAAAGAAATCATGCCTTCCTGAGGCAGCCCGCCAGGCAGGGATGTGGCTGCCAAACCCTTATGAATAGGGAGGGATCTGATTTCACTTATAGTATGTGAATACACAGGACCTGACGGCACGTATTCCATGGAACGGCCATCGCCCACCCCACCCCGTTTCTCTCTAGAGTCACTGAGGTCTGGATTTTCTTACAAACAAAACGATTCAGACAAGAAGCAAGAAAAATGACACTTTTTTTTATTATCAAGATGATAAAAAATTTGGTTTAGTAAAATATGTAGCTCGGTGCTTCCCATTCTGGTGTGTGTTTCCAGTTCCCATGCCAGAACACGGGCGGTTCAGTGACTCCCCGCTAGCGCTTAGGATTCATAACGATGACGGCAATAGGGATCTCCTAAGGAGAGGTTCCTGCCCCCTTAACTCAATGACTTTGTGCTTTCTTGAAAAGTAACTAGTTATTTCACTCAAAGAGCTCTGGATTTCAGAGGCGAATACCGCAGGCGCAGCCGACATTGCCGACTGCATCTCAGCCAAGCACTGACCCTCCCTCCTTTGGCAACTCCATGCTCTGGGGGCCAACCTCACTCCCAGCTTCAAACATGGGTCTGCTCCTCCCTGGGCCTAAACCAATCAACATAAGTCAGTGTTTCTCAACATTCCTATTCATTATCACCCTCTTAAGAAGCCTGTTTAATTTTTTTGTTAGCTAGTCCCCTCACCGCATAGTCTAACGCCTCCGATATACTGGGCATCTGTTTATGTATAGCTGTGCTGCTGTATAAAAAGAGTACTGTTTTTGCTCCCTCCTAGTCTCAACAAACTATTATACTTTGCCTTTTGGGGGCCCGTATCACTCTCATTGAGAATGCCTTCATTATAACTCTATTCCCTGTGCCACCCCATGCATGGCACTGGGTGGGCACAGACCCTCAGTTGACCATCAGAATACAAAGCGGAAGTTTTGTGACAGTCGGTGAATATGAAGAATTCTCTTTCTCTCTGGGAGGCTTGCGATGTGAAACTGCGGTGGCTCTCTGCTCTCCCAGGAGAGAGGTCAGCTGGGGACAGAGCCAGCACACAAACAGGACAGGCTGACAGGCTGGGGGCGAGCAGGTGTCCTGGTCAGACCATACCCGTTGTCCCTGCTGCTCCAGGCTGTTCAGTTGAATGCAAAGCCGCTTTTTTTCATGTTGTAGGCTAGTTGCCTTGGGTTTCCCATTATAATACAGGAATTCTAACTGACAGAACAGTTTCTGCTGAATGCTTCCTCAACTCCAGGCACTCCGCTAAAGCTTCCATGCCATTTCTCTTAGTGATGTCTGTGATGAGTGCTAGTCCGTTTCCGTTTTATAAACGATGGACCTGAAGCACAGTGAGATGAAGTAACTTTTCCCCTATACCTATAATACCAGAAGCTGAAGGCATTGGCCACTTTATTTTACTTCTTCTCAGTCCCAAACAATTAAAGTCACTACTTTCTTGCTTGACATTTCAAAGGCATCAGAGAAAATCAGATTCTGTTGCTAACAATGGGCTTAGTTGTGCAATGAAGAAATCTATGGTTCTCCCCAAAAGTTTAAAGTATTTACAAAACCTTATTTCTCCAAAACGTGGGGATCATTTTCTACTTATGAGTAATAAAATGGGCATCATTAGTTTAGATGGTCTTTCCTGTCATTATGAAGGGTATTATTAGTCAGTCTCCATCCATTTTACAGAAGGGAAAATTTATAGTTCAGTAATTAGTCCTTCAAGCTGCTGTTCTGCATTAAACATTATTGATCAGCTGTATAAAGAACCCGGGGGCTCGGGCTTCTGGAACCCTCATTTGGGAGCTGGTCACTAATGGTATGAGAGATAACCCACAAGTCCCTGAACGTTTGCAGACACAGGCCTGAGGGCTTGTCTGACTGGCTACAAGACTGTGCTCTCCTTTTGAAAGCTTATCCTACATTGAAAAGCAAACCCCACACTATATGCAGACCAAACTGAACAATGGTCTCCCCGAAGAGGAAAAGGTTGAGAAGCAGACAGACCTCTGGCTCCAGAGCCAGGCCAGACAGGACACAGCCACAGCTCCATGACACTCTCAATCTACAAGCGGCCCCCGTCGGCAACCTGACTTTTGAATTCTTTCAAAACT